>NW_017276368.1:671285-793931 GCF_001594065.2 Cyphomyrmex costatus | reverse complement strand
ATATTATTAAGATCTAATAAGATGCTATAGGCATCAAAAAGTGGTTAAATTGATTCTCAATTTAACTAAAGTGATATTACTGCGGTAGTGAATATGTATGCGTCAATGCTGAAAATCCATCAGCGTCGCGGGGGGACTACATACGCAGTATATAAATTTCACACAATATAATAAACATTAACATCTTGTTTTCAAGACTCGATTAGGCTTTACACATTACACTTTCCTCGATTTTTAAATCATACGAGTCGATTTCATTATTATTTCATACGGAACAATATTACATACACGTTTAAATATACCGATATATATGTAATTTCTATTACAAAAGTAATATTTATTAAAACAAAATTTTTTTCAAGTGGAATTTAATATATAAGAATTTAATATAGATAAGAATAAATTAAATAAGAGGGAGAATCCTTTTTTGGTCGAAATGAATCATTATGATGATGTCTCATAATACTTGTGTTCGTACATCACACAGTTTGTCCTGTAATGTTAATATTTGCAAATCACAATTGATTTTTTGTAAATACATTATTTAGTTTAATCAGGAGTGGGCATGTATTTAAAATATTTATTTGAAAACAGTATTATTAGGATAATTGTGTATCATGTATTTTCAACGGAGAGTACATGAAAATATTCTGCATTTTATATTTTATGGAAGTATATATAAATAAAAATATTTTATATTTTGTGTGTGTATTTCAGTATTAATAATAAAAAAATTGAATGTGTTTTGTATTTTGTATTTTAAATACTAAGATTGATGATTAATGTTATTATTTAAATTATGAAATACATAAACATTTCGATCTTCTAATTTTAAATACATAATGCGTAATACTTTCATGTACACGGCTGAAATATAAAATATAATATAAAATCTACTTTTATTGCGAAAACTGTGTTTTAGATAAAAGTATTTTAAATACATCCCCAGCCCTGAAATTAATTTTAAATTATACGCCGATACGATTTGTCAGACTTGAAGTACCATCATGAACCTGGAAATAACATTATACATTACAATAATTGATAATATAATAATGATGATGAAAATGAACTTAATAACACTCCAAACAACTGATAATTGTAAGTTTTTAAAATAATAGCTGTATTATTACCATTTGAAATGTTTTTTCTTAGCTTTCTATTAGTTCAGTCTCCAGAGCAGGATGTATATTTTTTCTACGCTGAATATTCAACCAAAAACCATTTTCCGGTATTAACATGAAATCTTTGCCAAATTTTAATGGGGATGTAGTTTTTACAGAAGGTTTCAGCTCACATCGTGCTAATAAGTGAAACAGCAAGACTTTGACTTCCAGCATGGCAAACCTGTTAGCTATGCACATTCTCGGTCCTAATCCGAATGGCATATAACTCGAAGAATTGTGCATCTTGTTGTTTAAAAATCTTTCAGGATCAAATTTCTTCGGATTATCGTAATACTTTTCATCATGATGGATTGCAAGAACGGGAATCCAAACAAGCATACCTTTCTTCATAATAAAAGGTTTCTCGTCCGGTAATGCGGGTGGTAACTCAAAAGTTTTTTCGCATATCCTGTCTAAAGCCATGAGTGGTGGATATAATCTAAGAGCCTCACTTATCACAGCATCTAAATATTCAAGTCGATTAATAGATTCGTAAGATACTTCTCCATTCGACTTCTGCAAAACGTTGTCGATCTCTTGTTGTAATTTAATCTGAATTTCAGGATTAGCTGCAATTTCGTGAGCTGCAAAGCACATTGCGGTTGAAGTCGTTTCGAAACCACCGAGAAAAAAGATGAATGCTTGTGCAGTCATGTCGTCGATGTCTAGTTCTCTACGACCCTCTTTGCCTCTAATATCCATCATTAATTGTAGCATATCCGGACGTGTAATGTGTTTTGCATCACGAGTCGCAATTGTGGTCTTTATAATGTCTTTGAAGAAATCCGACACGTAATTGTTCATTATTTTTAAATTAAGAAATCGTCCAAGTTTTGGAAACGTTCCAACAAAAAAGAATTTTATACCGCGAATGACCCCTCTAAAGTTACTCGCCTCCTTGCCGTAAATGTAGAATTTGTTCGTTGGATCTTTCATAGAGTTGATCTTAATTCCGAAAGCACATGTGGCGATAACGTCAGTCGTATATTTAGAGCAGATGTCTTTCATATTTATATCGCCTTTATCCACTAATGATGTTGACAGAAATTTCGCAAAATCCACAGCACATTCAGACATCAACGTGAACATCATTTTCATCTTACTAGAAGTAAAAGATGGACTTAGTAGATTTCTCACGTTCCGCCATTTTTCTCCGTGAAGAGAAAACAAATTTTTCTCAAATAAAGGATCGTTAAAGTCAGCAAAACCACGACGATCTGGAAATGCCTCGAAATTTTTGACAAGAACAGTTTTAATGAGTTCCAGATCGCGAAGGAAGAAAACTGGATTTGTAATAAAGTACATTCCAAAATATTTTGCGTTTGGATTGAAATTGTACATCTTCAGTAAGAAATCGAAGAATGATGTTCGACGAAATATAATTGATATCGAGGATCCGAATAATGGAAGAGGCGGTATGTGTATAATTCCATTTCTTTTAAAGAAATTAAAATTTTTGAAAAGATAATGAATGCTTATCACGCCGATGACTATCGATAATAGTATCGACCAATATTCCATGGCACAAATAGATGTTATTATATAATAAATTCTTCCTATAATTTCTTTGTAAACGTTTGATAAAATGTGACGAACTATACATAGAGCACTAACGATACTGTTGGCACGAGTCGTTGCATACTACTGATCGTCACAGCAGTTCCTACCTCGTAATATACTAGTAATCGTTGTGAGGTAAATACTTTCAAACTACACTATGGGTGTGTTTGAAATGACTCTATCAGCACTAGTTTGTCATTCTGTCCTCGTTTTACGTTTAATGGACGATAAAGGTAGAATGACACAAATAGCGTTAGTATGATCGATTTCTCGAACGCACCTTATACAGGATATGTCAGTGTTGATACTTCGCCTGATGCAAATCAATGAATCATCGTTGTACACGCTGTATATTACACATATATAGATATATAAAATTAAATTACCTTTGGAATCCGTAAAAATTGAACGATAAAGTTTTCATAATCATATTGAATGTGCAGTTTAAAGATTAAAGTATATGCCTAAATAAATTTTGTATGTAATGTCTTATTTTACGATTATTTTTGAAAGATATACAATACGGTGTTCGAAAATATGTTTTATGTTTGTGAAAATCGCAAAAATATGTTTGTGGCAAAAATAACTTTTTATCGAACAACGAGCAACGGCAGTTAGAGATTACTCAGAGTCATGTCCTTGACGATATATAGTATATCAAAGCCATCGGCGCTAGCTGGTTCCATCTGAATATTTATCTTGAAATGCTCTTCAAAATAGATAAACCGTAAAATATCATTTACGATAAGATAATAATGAGTTTGTTAAAACATTCAACAATACGGTCGATAACTTTAAATTAAAAATGATTAGAGAGAAATCGTTGTTATATACATATAGCAATAGATGGTGCTATAAAACATCAGAAACACGCGGATTCTTGAAAAAACGTTAATGAATATTTTCGAAGAGAAAAAAAGAATAGAGGTTGTTGAAAAGTTTAGTGATAAGAGCAATGTCAAATTACATAGTTTTCAATAAAAAAAAAATTGGAGAAGAAGAGGTTTGCAAGACAGTGAGCGGCAGATAAATGTCATAAAAAGACAGAGAAAAGAAAAATACACATGTATATATCCATATTTGGTCAACGAATAAATATATTAATAATTAATGCATTATAGTATTAACACATGAATGGCATAGACAATTTGAAAAAAGAATCGTGCTTCGCGAACTAAGCGCTCATTTATTTGTTTTATGATCTCGTCATCGTAATTTTATTCAAGAAGAATGTGAATGGCTGAAGGAAATACGATAATGAATGATAGATTTGCGGAATCAGAGGTGGAGATACAGGTCGACTTTCACTCCACCGGCGCCGGTTGTCGTCGTTTATCTCATCGATAGTAATCTGTGCCTCATGTAACTTCCGGCAAATTCCAAGGTTCGCTGTATTTTAACGTATTTTATGCTCTTTATTGATGAAAATCGTATTCGGTACATATAATAATTTGGTCTGCTTATTTTCTCGATAAAGAACATAAAAGAAAGAGACAAAGAGAGAACGAGAGTTTGCATGTGTACGATTAATTTAATTTTAGACTGTTTAACGTAACATGGAGAAAGAGTTAGATAAAGAGAATTTTATGGCTCTTACATACATACGCACAATGAATAAATTTAGACGAAGGAATTTATAGATTTAACAACATACCTACGCAGTAGTTTTACACACCTAAATTTAGTATTGGCATATACAGATGTACGAATTTATGGATTTAACAATTCATATAATTAAAAGTTCAAGAATAGCAAATTGATGAGTCAGATAATCAATCGATTAGATAGAAATTAAAAGATCTTTACTGATCCTTGTGTCGTTTACATGACTATCATCGTTTGTTCGTCTATTCTTCCGTCTTGGCAATTGAACGAGTGAGAGACGAGGACGAGAACCATTCTGCATTTCGCTTCCTTCTCGTATCTCCTGCTTACTCGAGCGTTAATTTAATTAATGGTTAAGGACCTTTCTACATTCCATTGAGAGTACACAATCGTCACCTGGGAACACTTCTCGTCCCGACGCGCGACGGTTCGTTACTTTTCCGGTACTCGGATTAATGTCGTGCGTATAGCATTGCTAAATCATTGTTGTTGTTAACAGAAATTATGATTGAAACTCAGACTATTTTTATCACTGGTACAATAGTGAATTTTGAATCGTACAATGTATTTCGTGATTATAAAAAAGTTTTATTGAAACAAACGGTATAATTTACTCAAACTCTGTTATTCATCCATAAAAATCTAAAACTATTATAGTATGTATATGGACCTAACAAAGTGAAAATCTATCGTGTGAGCAAACAAAATCGTTACGAAGTTTGATGTACTAGTGAACTAATTTTGTAATCATCACGCAGATAAATTATCGTCATCTGCGTAATTTAAATGCAGAAACTAGCAACGAGAATCTAAATCAGCGGATTGTCGCATTTGTGCTTTCCCTAAACTATTGTTGCGTGTCGATCGCGGTTGATTTTCGGATAGTATAGTTTACTATAAAAAGTAGTTCTCACACATCACTGCGGATCACGAGCAGTGACGCAACTCGCGCGGTTGTTCGACTTTCATTCTTTTCGCACACGTTCGTACAATCGCGATTCCGTTAACAAGGGCCGCAATTAATAACTTCTTACACGGAAGTCGTCGTCGGCTACGCGTCTCTCTTTTCGCTCCATATCGCATTCTCCGTCTTCCGTTACTGTTACACGATGAAACGGTGATCTGCGCCGCAGAATTGGAGCTGCGGAAGTTCTCTCCGCAACGTGCTGGTTCCTCATTCACCTATACATTAATCGACAATAGCAAACACGCATGTTAATAGTGATGAGAGAGCGAAAAGAAACCAGCGAGGGCGTAAACTGTTATAGTCCCGCTATAGTACTTATTGTTAGTTTGGTTTTATCGAACTGCAGATTATTAATTCAGTTTGCAGTACCTAACGATACAACAGAATGAATACAGTATAATAGTATATGTGGAATAAAATAAAGAAAATATTAGATAATAAATTAATCATATATCGACTTGTGTTTTCTAATATATTAATTTTAATTAAGTTTTTAGAATCATTTTGTTTCCCCTACTATTTATATTAATTCTAATTAGGTGCTCAGAACTATTTTATTTCCTAATGTATATCCTCTGAAGTAATCGCATGAACACGCAGTCAAGCGTCTTTCATTACAATTTATACCAATATAAAATATCTTTTGCGTGTCGGCCACAATCTGTTCTGAAGCAAAACAAACCCGTGTTCTTATCCATGCACTACTATTTCCGCCTGGTCTTATTTATCACACATGTATACACAAGTGCGTATCCACTCACATTCATCCCTGAACGTATTACATTTCTTTCCATATACTCGTACGCCTCGTCCCCGAGGCCTGTAATTTGGCAGGCCCAAAGCGACAGATCTATAATCATTTCACGCTCTCCATATCCGGTACAGTTGCGAATACGTATAACGGGATGTCAGGACGTAGACAGTAGTAATAGCCCCCGGAGCAATACACTAATGTCTCATTTCCAAGTCAAATATAAATGTTTATGAGAAAAATACTTTACAGATATTAATTAATACTATTGGGCGAATAATTCAGTTAAATCTTGGAATAAAATGTAATCGCAAGCAATTGTAATTGGAATGAGTAATTGGAATAACTTCACTTGATACGTATATATTCATCAATTATTTGCGAATTAGATTTTAAAGCCTTATGAATATATTTACTCGTGATAAGAGACTTGTAGTGTCTATCTTTTAATTTTAAATTAACTAGTAGTTTTAAACATGGCCGGAGACATTACCGCGTCTCCTGATAAATATATTAGCAACCACAAAAATTCATCAGTTCATGTTGACATTTTACTTGTATTTATTTTTAGAGTTATTAAACACTTAATGTTTTTTTATTTTAATTTATTTTAATTTAAAAATACTTTATCAATATGTTGTATATTCTTCCTGATAAACATTTTGAATAATTTCCAGTTTAAAAGGTTTCCGTCTATTTAAATTGATAATCAGCTGTGTCAACGAGACGGTACTTAATCGTCCGATTATATACCGGAGTGATGTTTTCAAATCGGCCGTGCTCGTAACTCGTAATTTCTTTTGCGTGATTATTCCCACACGGTAATTCGGATTCGGAGGTATGCAACCTGCATCATAAACGCTTCTTGCTACCACTATTCCACCGACATAGAATTAACAACGGTTAATAAGAATCCTCGATTTGCTCCGCCACCATGTCTGCCGTAATTATCATGCACCATGCATAACATTTTGACTCGGCACCTGAGTGAGTTTGGTGATTGGTATGTTAATGATGTGCGCCGGTGGTCCAGCCTCACTTTCTTTCGAATAATCCTTTTGCGTGTACTCATACGAGCTATTCGCGCAGAGAGGGCACGCGTATGCACACGCGCGTGTACGTGAAAAATCGAAGCAGCTCGTAAAATTAAAACTACATCGGACGTTCACCGAGATCGCGAATAAATCACATAGATTTACAGAAAATCCAGGCTCGTGTTACTTTTTCCCAGAAAGTACATTATCTCGTGTTCTCTAACTACTGCTCAATTCTTCCTGGCTATTATTTTAGAATGATCGATGCCGTTGTAATAGATGAAATAAGAAACGCTTTCTTGAATGACTTGACAGTCGAGAGTCGACTAAAAAGAACGCTTTAACGATAAATGTCCTTCTCTCGTTTAAATTATTCTGTGTACTATGTGTATCGCCTACGCATAGCACCTGCTTGCATGTCGTTATTCAAAGTAAAAGCATTATAACGGAACTAGTGATTTATTAATTGTTGCAAAATATGTTTGACGTTTTTTTATGATTTTATATGTTTTGTAAACTGGCACAGCTTATGGAATTAATTATATATCTTGATGTAACATATAGTGCTCCAAATTGAAATTCTGTTAAAGTCTGTGTGTGATTCGTAAATATTTAATATTAATTTTACTAAAAAAAATCAGCAAGATAGTAAAATATCTTTATTTTGATTTTTAAACTATCAAATTTGGGACAAAAAATCAATATTTTTATTTTTATAATATAAAAATTAAGTCATTTTGACTTTATTTTGACTTAGTGTGTTTCTTGGGAAAGATTATCTTTTAAATAGTAACAGAAAATCTGGCTTAGTCATAAGAAATATATTTTATTACGTTTGATCAAAAGTAGTGAATGGGAAAAAAAATAAACTCATGGATATTCTCGGGATTAATAAATGTATCTAAACAACACATACTCCTCAACTCTCGCGGAGATCGTGATAAATAGCGGCTAAGTTTGTTTCACGTATGCTGACCCTTCGGCTAGCCCGAGTAAACCTCGCATTGCCGTTCCACGAGCTATCCTCTCATACCACGGCGGGCTATTTCACGCCAGCCGGCCACGTAGCGCAGAAGTGCATTCGTGCGCGTATGAAGGTTGTACAGTCTGTAGGAACGTAGTCACATGCTTGGCCGGCAGGTATGCGACATTGAGCCAAGGCCACTGTAGACTGCACCGGCAAACGGACGTTTATAAGTACGGCACACACCGAGTCGGAGTACGCGCACATCCTTCTGAGGTACGCGTAGACACGGGCAGCCTTTCCTCATGTGCGTGCATACGTGCGTGCGTGCATATGTAACACGAGCGTTCGCGAGAATATATATGCGTGCCTGCAGGCGAGTCTCGTGCCCCGCAGGTGAATTCGCATATAAGTAGGTACGCGAGGGAGTCGTTCCGGGTGGTGTCGTTGCGTGAACAGATGCGTGTGTAAAGTCTTTTTAACACCGTTTAACTCATTGCCGAGAGCCGCGAACATAATAAAAAACAATTCTGATTTTCAATAGAGTTGAAGCAGCCGTAAACTAATTGTCTTCCTTTTCCCTCTTTCTTACTATCTCATAATTATAAGGTTATATTCTAAAAAAATATTATGTTCTATTACAGTATACGAAAGGGTTTGACCAGTGTCGTGTGAGAGTATTAAGTGGAATATTTCAAATATTGAAGAATTTCACGAAAAATGTTTGTTCTTTAATGGAATGATATATCTCAACATTATTTCTGTATATGATAAAATGGAAAAATATTGTATTATATAGCTTTATGTAATACAGGATTTGTTTAAGAAGTTTCGAGACTGGATTCAGAAAAAATCCAGACTCGATACTTCTTAGACAGATTGTGTATTATATAAAAATGTAAATATTATTTTTATAAAGGTATATATTTTCATTAAGTAATAAAGTCCAGTGGATGTTCTCTCTTTGCAGTCTGTGCATGTTGGACTTTCTCTATACTGCAATTTCTCCTTTCCTGCCTGCGGTAGTTCTTCTCACTAAACGAGTTCGCCCTTCGCAGAACTAGGAACGATGCTCCTAAATTGGTCACCATAGTGATGTATAGGTTCGCCCAGATTGGTCGTATCTGCCGCACTCATCTTTCCCCTCTTCTCTGCTCGAATTCTAACGACCGCACGTTAATGCAGGCTCGGCCAATTTAAGAATTCTCTAGCTAAATCTGTTTCGGCAGTTTAAACTACATGTACGATCATTGCTTTATATTGTACAGTCTTTTTATTGTTTAGTAACCTTTATAATATTATATAATATTTTTAGCTATATACATTAATGTAATTCAATGTATTTCCTGCTGGTTGTCATTAATTTACAGAATCAAATGATCAAATTTAATCGTGGACTTTCCGATTATTTTTTTAAATAACACGAAACTTGAAATTACGAAAAAGTTTTGCTACACATTCCCTGTTTAGTCTGTGAATAAGAATTCACGTACATATATTATCCAATAAATACTCAATGTCCATTTTATTATTCTTCTAATTGGAATTGTTAGCTATTAAAAAATTGATTTTACGATCGCGTGTAAATATGCGGGCGCGATTAAGTGTCATAAAGCTGCCGTTGTCTGAGAGTTCATAATTCGGCTGATAAATCAATCGTGCGCCTCGATCGATTCGCCGAATGTAAGAGCGAAAGAGTTATGACGGCATATCGTGGAATCTACGGGCGCTCTCTCGGAATTCATCGAGAAAACTAGAATAGCCCGAAGGGCCAGACATAGGGGCCCTATTATAGGCACCTATGCCGCCACTTAAAGTCCTGAACCACTGACCGGATGGGAGAACCACCGGTACTAACCGTGGCTGCAACCGTTTTCGAGCACTTTTTGTGTCTAGGGCTGGACCGTAACGTTCCTTCGGATGCTTCGTCCCTCGTTAGTTCGTGTGCGAGGTCTCGTTAGAATTCACAATAGACCGCACGGGAACGCTCCGAGGCGTCTTGCAAAAAATCTTTCCGACAACTAGAATTTTATAGTATTTTACACATAAAACGAACCGACATACAAAACGTATTTCTATTAAGATTAATTTACTATCGTTGTAATTCTTTTGAAGTTATCGATGTATATAAATAAAATTATCTTGCTCTCTTAAAATGTCGATTTCAATCATTGATTTTTAATCACGTATAATCCCAATTAAATTATATATTTACTTTTTTCTTATGTTAGTATTTAAAAAAGAGTGAAATAATATATTTTAAAGATCACAATCACATTTGATATGATATGCATCAATTAAATAAAAAGGAAGAACAACATAGGGTACTAGTGAACTGGTGATATAAACGGAAAAGAGCTAATGAAAGAATAAGCCGTAAAAATAAAATAAAATTTTTTCATTTAAGGTTTTGCTTTCGAAAAAATCAATTTCAAATATTCGCTGAACGTGAGCACTTAACTATGTTTTGATAATAATCTCACATTAAACTATTATTTTATATTTATACTTATTACTACTATATGTTGAGTAATTAAGACAAAGTTTATTCATAAATTGCTGAAAATATTACTCAATCTATCAATTACACAATTCTGCTCGGCAAATATTTGAAATCTATTTCTTCGAAAACTAAATCTCATATGAAAAAAATTATTCCACGTTTTCGACTTATTTATTTATGTAGAATAATTCTCCTTTCCCGATTATACATACTACTAATTCACTTTTTATAATAATATTTTTTACTTACATTAAGAAATAATTTTGTGAATATTAAAATATATAAAATAAAAAATGTGACTTAAGATGCCGATGATTCGCTTTGATCACCTGATTATTTAGTTGATGATAGCTGACAATTTTTCAAATGTATCTGACCTATGGACAACGGCAGAGTCAGGTATCAAATTAGTGCCTTAAAACGCAATCATTAATCACAGTTAACTTTTTGACCGTCTTAATCGTTCTTCGAAAAATTATAAATGGCAAATTTCGCGAACTGTGTGAATCGATTGACCGCGGCTAGAACTGATCCTATACTTTTTAGGCTTTTAGCAGCGATACTTCTAAAGCAGTATGTTCTGATATGCTCAAAGAGAAACCGTATATCATATCAACAAGAAAAATTGAGAGTTCCTATAATGGGGCGCGGCACAATAATTTAGGGAATTAACGAGGTATCCCAATAAATCCAATGATTGACGATTCCATTTAAATCCTTAGTGAGAAAGGCAAAGAAAGCCGAACGGCGGGGATTAATCCTTTCCATGAGGGTTCCTCCCGAATATCAATTGCTAATAATTCCACCAATAATTCGCGATAAGATCGAATCTAAAAGGTAAAAAAAATTCAAAAATATATGAATATAATATCGCGAGTCCGACTAAATCCTGCAAGCCAAATTCTTTTGTTATTCTTTCGCAACGAATTTTAGCAAAAGAAATATTTAATTTTATTTTTATAAAAAGTTAATTTTCTAAAGCTTATTTGAAAAAATAATTTTAAATTAAAAAAAATTATATTTAAATTAATTCTTTCTTATATAGATACGTATAAATTTTTTTAAATAAGTGACTTAAATCCATACTAGATATACTATCAAATCATTCAAATCTTCCTCGTAAATTTTTATTATTAGTTTCTATAAAATTTACAATGCTATTATTTATAACAACAAATGAGAAACGAGCACTATGAACAAGTAATTAATCAATAATTTTCTTTTGTTTACGTTTGCTAAATTAAATTTCATATATCAAAACGAGCTAAAATCTCTTATTATACTTATTATACTTATAAAATGTGAATGTTATCTCCTTTCGCAGATTCCTCAAAACTGTGAATCAAGTAGCGACTTTCGCGTCTTGAGAAAGCGCAATGAACCAGCGGACATAAACTTCGTCGATACAACACGACGCGATGCACATTTTCGCGAAACCGACAATCGACATACGACGGCGTCGGATCAAGAATCATGTTCGTGCATCAGAGACACACGCCGAGTCAGGGACCTGCCTTTAACCCGCCGGGTTAAGTATAGTTTTACCCAACCCCGTTCACCTTTTTCGCTCATTGTGGTTGGCATCCGTCGATTGATAGAAACGAAACCGCGGCACGAACAAGTCACGGCCTTTCTCGGAAGTGACGCGGCCTTAACCGGATAGGTTCGGTGAAACGGTCGCATCCAATATTACGCGCTGCGCACGTTGCACGCACACCGTGTACCACAGTCTTGGCCTTGACTTCTTCCACGGCTTTCTACTATAATATAGTATGCCCGGCAGTTTTCCTAAACCTGTAACGAGCACACTTGCGAGAAAATTGTGCATAGCCTCTATGGTGTCGAAAAATCCCGACTGAGTTTGAAAGTTTTTTTTACGAAATGTAGACGGTACACGGTGAAACGCACAGCAGCCGGACGACAAAAAATCACGGCAAACTCCGGCGCCAGGTACTCTCCGGCAATGACCTTCGACTGAAATTAGTACCTACGGATTTGTTCTTGCCATGATAAAAAGGGGCATCTACCTGGCCATGGCGTTATGTCGTTAATGCCATCGATCGGGAATACAAAGCTTTTCTGTCATCTCATAGTGGTTTTGAAATCGAAAAAATATATACATATAATTGCAAATTACGCAGAGAAATATATAGTTTTTATAATAATAAGGCATAAATCTTTTGGTGTTACTCACAGAAATGCGTTCTAAAACTATAGTAACGAATTTTACTGTAATTATCACATTTTGGAATGCAGTTAATATATCCAAATTTATTTTTACCTACATATATGCTGTAATTATTTTATTAATAATGTATTAATAAAACAATTATAGCACATAAAAATAAATTATAAAATAAAAATTAGTATATATATCTTTACATGCGTATCTTTATATAGTTTATCATTTCGTTCTTTAATACCTAGTGTTTCGATTAAAAAAATTGTTATAATAAATAATATTAAAATTTGTTCGCTTTTATGTGATATTACACAATACTCAGTGTATTGCATACGTGACAAAAAATATATATCATGGTACTGAAGGATAACTGCAAATTGCGAGGCCGAAAAAAATAGTTTTCTCAAAATATATATAGTATTAAAATACACACACATACGTTTTAATTAATTCAATTAATAATACTAGCTAAATACCGATAATTCTTGTCGTCTATGAAACAAATTAATTTAAGATTTTTCAAATATTTTAATATTATTTAAGAAATTTATTCATATTTTAAAAATAATTTTGAAAGATTCAATGTGTAGTCGTTGTAGAATATCATTTCATTCCTAATTATCATTCTTGTTTGTCCATGGAACGATTGTCACTTGTATCCGTCAGTACAGGATGAGCATAGTACCACGCTCTATTTATGCGTACTTATAAAGCAACGAGCTTAACGATGCTCTTTTCCTAGAGACAAACCGTTCGTTCTGGAAGTATAATCCACGAGCGACTACAGCAAACCGGGTCTTCCCATTGTTAATTGCGTGGAAGTAATTAGACTGCGTAAGCCACTAATCTAAAGCATCCGTCATTCGTGCGCATTACTCTTTCAAATGTTCTACGTTTAGAATTTCAACCAACCAACGCATGTAATGATCGATCGTTGAATAACGGATACAAAGGTGAAAATTCCTACAAGTCATTTGGTGAACATTGCCTGCGAGAATAATTATCCGTTGATTCTAAAGTTCTAAATTGTGCCAGCATTTAGCAAGATTGCTTGATTAAATCGTGCGCGCGCGTTTGTTATGACTAGATTATAATTAACAAATTTATATGAAATATGGTTTGTTGTACGTACATTATAGTTATATATTTTTTCGATATGTGTAATTATAATTTTTAAAACTGATATCTTTTTTGTATAAAAGTTTTAATTAATAAATTTAATCAGAAAAGGTTCTCAATAATATACATAAATATAAGAAAAATTTCTACTTAAGTCTATTATAATTTTAGTCGAAATAACCGAAATTTTTATTGATATAATCAGAATTTTCTAGTTTGTATGTCTTTTTATTTTCAAATTTTCTATTTTTAACCAAACATATTTTTCTTAGTGATGATTCAATCAAACGGTTCTCATTAAAAATTGTGTGCCTTCCAACAAGCGACACAGTATAACACAGTAATCATTTTATTCTTGTTTAACAAGGCGAACAAGGATGTATTAATACATTGTGTTATATACCGTGTCATTTGTGTCAGGCACTCTAAATACATTTAAAAATAAATCATTTATCTGAAATCGAATCAAATAATAATTTTTAATAAATAACAAGAATTGCGTAAAGAACAGATTAATAATTAATAAATATATTGATGAAATATTTTCAAAAGTTTTTGCAATTAATATTGTCTAGTCGACTTATATTGAGCTGAACACGAGCATTATACGTGGGTTGAGTAAAAAGTAGGTGAAGGAACAGGAGACGGTTAAGCAATGCGTTTAACGAGGGTCAAGTGCCGAGACAATTATTATATTATTACGGCAACACGGCGCTTGACTGAGCGGCATTGACGTGTGTATGTATATTGTTAGTCTATTATGCGTCATTATGTGACTATATACGCGCGGGCGTGTCAATACGTCCTTCTCACTTAATTGGATCCAATCGGTTCGTAGATTGCAACAGGTACTGCGCACAAAATGGTCGTCCAGTTATTCCAAAACACAATCGCGAATTATAGACCTAAATATTTTGACAGCCAGCCGATATAATCTTATAGTTCTTTATTTCTTATTGGCAAGTAAAAGTAATTATACTTTTTCAAAATACAACTTATTTGATACATAAAAAATCGAGCCCTACAGGTATTTCTGCCTACGTACTGTACATGCACGAGCGTACATGAGGAATATGCATTTTATCACATATCGTTACATCTGTTCCGTGCGGAATTACGCAATTGTTACGCGTCCGTGCAGGCATGCAACACGATGCACATGCAATCAGTTATTAATATCGCCGCGCGCGGTTGAGATGCTGTGGTCTCCCCTGTATTTTAAAGGGGTTAATACAACTGTATCGTTTATCAACGACAACCACAAATACGCCGAATGAAATACGGTCGGAGTAATAGCCGCTGTAAAAACCCCGAATGCCCCGTGGGCCCGATCGATAACGCCCACACACACGTGCGCGTCCGGTGTACGGCCCTGCACTTTCATTCCCCCGAGAGACTGAGAGGACCGATAATTCGCGTAAAAACTTCAGACCATAATTAAATCTATCTTGCGTATCGGTGACTTTAGAGATTTCACGTCTTCTGGCGATATTTCTGGGCGAGTGGTTTCATTTCGCACGTATCCTCAGTCAAAATCAATTGACGATAAATATAAGTCAGATAATACATATAATTTCACTTTATGTCTTCAGAAAAGGAAAGGGAAGGAGGGAGAAGAGAGAGAGAGAGAGAGAGAGTGAGAAAGCATCAAAATTGAATATACGATATTTTCGAAAATCAATATAATTATAATTACAAATATAATAAAAATTTATGTAGAATACAATTTTTATTTAATTAATTTATTTAATTATAATAATTTTACATTTTTCTTCGCTTATTATTATTATATATATTGTATAATAGCCAATATTATCATCTAACATTTTATATAAGATAAAAGTTTTTCTTTTCATAATTAAACTTTTGCTTCCAAGCAATGTAAATATATGAATGTAAATGTATGAAATATATTAATTCATTTATTTTCCATCGAGCTCTTTAATTATAAAGTTACCGAAGGTAATTGTATTTAATTATGTTCTCAGCTCGTTGCTAATTTCTTCAAAACGATTTCCGCGGAATGATGTACTCGGAGTTAAAGTAAATTGACATTAAGAACTGCATGTAATGTGTGATAGCAGCAAGGACATACACCAACGTCATTCTATATTACAACATTTCCTCCGCATGTGTATATAGGAACACTTCGGACAATATCAGGCATAATGAAAAAAAAAATTAAGTACATGAGACAGAACAGAGTGAACGAGCTATTGTCTTCTCTTTGTTGACCTTTCAAAGATGGAGAAAAATTGCACACACTATTGCACTCGAGGATATATCATCGGATAAATTGCAATGTCATGTCACTCGTTGGACTACGATTTCAGCAAGTAAGTGTTATAATGGAAATGCTAGGAACATGAACACAAACAGTCAGTGGTTCAAAAACATTAGCAGTTCTATGAAAAAACCGAGTTATTAAAAATAAAAATTGTATTTTAAAAAGACATTACATTAAAATATATTTAATTATAGTACAGTTTCTAATCATCATTAATATTGATAACTTGTTAAGATATGCTTTCCACGATATTTTTGGCTAGAATTTTAGTTAAAAACTTCCAAATCCTCCAAATCTTGAATCAATGAATGTGGCAAAATTACTATCTTTAATAAATAATTTATTTTTCAAAAAAATTTTTATGATTGATCAGATATTTTTAATCCGATTTACATCCAGATATTGGAACGATCAATTCATCGAACAATTTTTGTATATATTAGTAAAACTCTTATAAAACTCTTTTGTGTGGAAAGCACGATTAACAACAAACTATAATTAATAATAATGATGATTAGAAGGATATACCAAATATATACATTTTAGTTAATGTAATGTTTAATTTTTAACCCCTTCACCTATAATATCGTGCGAGTGAGAGCCATGGTTATGATATATCGTTATATGTTTTTCAGTACAAACATAATAGATACGAATCAGGCTCGTGCTACGTATTGTAGATCAGGTCAAACGTAAACATAAGTTCATGCTCGATGCATAATCGACCTTGCTATTGATTGTGGCACACACCATCGGGACTTAAATCGTAGAGTCATAAGAAATCAATACAATATAATCTTCCCTTTTACAAAGAACAGCTGACAATGTTCTTCTGTCACTGACTGTAATTGCCTTATTCAGAACTTGTTAATTACAGAAAACTACGAAATAATAAAGATATTAAATTTAGAAAAATAATTTCGAAAGCAATCAGATTAAATATTCAATTCTATAAACCAAAAGCATAAAATATTCGACATCCCTACAGCGTGTCACCGATAAGTAAGAATACGCAGCAATTATAATTCCCGTGTAGATATTAAATACAGATATATTATAAGACTTTTAATGCTTTTTTCTTGTACCGTATCATCAAATTGCATTTAATTAGGAATCAATTTATGTTGTTGCATGCAAATAACTCGATAAATCTGAAACATTTTCACGTTTGTCTGTATGTCGTTTAGCCAGCTCTTGGTCGTTCTTCAAGGTGACCGTCTGAAAGTTTCGTTAATACAATTATTCCGTCAAGGATAAACTCTGTAAATAAGGCACTTTGTATTCCCGTTGAGTGAATCGCACCAATGTCGACACGAAACAAAAATACTGAATAATCCCAGTGCTATGCGATTAAAAGTGATACTTGAAGAAGGGGATTCGTTTGTTGTCCAATTTTTCGTAACAATCATTGTATATAGCATAGAAACATGTTAACAAAACAGAAAGGCTAAAGCAATAAAGTTTTTGTACTATTACATTTTCTATATTGTAATATAACGTTTACAATGTTACTGCAATATTGTTGGAATATGACAATATTCTTCCAATATCGTTGAAATGATGTGTGCTGTATAAAATAATTACAAAGGAAATTGGTGTAGTGAAATTAAACATAACTGAATTAACAAAATAAATTTCTTAAATAAAATAAATTCTTAATTAAATTTGTTTAATATGAAAAAGGTTGATCGCTCAATATTATTTTAATGTGCACTTTTCCATAAATTTTGGAGATTCACGGTACAGAAAAAGATTTTCAATTAAGATTAGATGTATTATAGTATAATAAAGATAAATTTGCGATAATATTATACTTTAATTGTTTTACTTGATAAATTACAAAGAATGTGATAAAATCGAATGAACGCATTTTGAGATGGCGTTATGCATTAGGCCGACTTTGAGACGTTGAACAGTACTGTTTTAATTCACTATGCCGGAAATGACGATGTCAGCGGGGCATGGCTGAGGACGATTCAGGACGGGTAAAGAGTAGAATAAAACTCACGAATCCGCACACGGTGAAACTGCTGAAAACAACTAAATGTACCGTTCGTGGGAATGCAGAACACTTTATGCGTTCGTTAAATTTATAATGAGCGAGCACGCTACGTTGATCTGACCTAATCACGAAATGAAAACCGCAGAGATAATTACAAAAAAATCATATATTTTTTACAAACTTTTAAAATGTATGCCAAATCAAAAGTATAAAAACTGACACATATTACAATATTATATATACATATAATTAGATAGAATAAAATTATTAATATTTTTCAGAAAAAAACAGAAATGGCTCTTCTATCAGGCAATGCATTGGTTAGATGTACAATGATTTTCACGCGATCCAGAATCTTAAAAACGACGATTTTTCGAAATAATTAGGAGCTTGACCAGCGCGGAATGAACGGAGCAACTCTCATTTAATATCAACAGTGCTTTTTGAACGCTTACGTGCATTTAAGTCACATATGTATCATGCCGCATTTCTCTCGTGTGTATGTTACTAAATTTCATAAGAGAGATAAAGAAAACGCATATATAAATTATTAAATTCCGCTATGCGCGGACGAAATAAACGGAAGCGAGATGGAGCCCGTAGACAAAGACCTTAAGTTATCCGCACGCGTCGCTTGGCTCCGGCCTGCAACTCGACATACATAAATGCATGAGGAATGCGCGCGTGTCGTAGACTAAGCTTTACCACATTACTGATTTTAATAAATGCGCTCCCACATGCCTTATTTATCTTTAGATTTCTTTTTTACTTAAATTAAAGTGCTTTCCATTTGGTTGACCCAAGTCAACGTAAGAGTCGTTCTATCTTTGTTAATCATTGAATGCCAAGAAAGATAGAATGACGTTTGTATCGATTTGTGTTACTAAGCGTCTTTAGTAAAAAAAAAATGAAATCTTTTCTCTCTACCTAAGATAAATGTACCAATTAGTTGATAATTAGTAGACAATACCCAATTATGAAATAACAAACATGTTTAATATTCAGCTTTTAATAATATGTATAACTGTAAATAAATTCGTCTTGTTAAATTTTTATAAACATCGAATTTATTTACAGTTATATGAACTATTCAAAGCTGAATATTAAAAATTTTTGTCCAATAATTGGGTCATCGCCATAAAACGTGTGACCCCGCATAATCTATTCTACTTTTCTAATATAATATTTAGACCTGTTTATTCCTTCTTTCTATCTAAATAAAGATATGGGTTCTCAGGATTCAATTTGCAGCGTTTATGAGAACGGATCGTGAGTACTGCTTATTCTTCTTCTTGCTTGCACCATGCTACACATACCTCTGCGGGGAGGGGCATTTAATTTCTTAAACTTCTTTTTCCTCTCCCCCCCCCCCCCCTCCGAACAATCTATTCATTTATTATATATATATTCTCCTTCGGAGTTTTATACGACAAAAATCGTGCCTGACCTAAGGCTCCCCTACACGCATACTCGCCATACTTCCTACACATCGATCGCGAGGTAATCTATCCAAGTCGAAATACCGTCGACGAAATCGAGAGGAGAAGTTCTCACGTTACTCTCGACTCGCGCGTACGCGTTTACCCGCCTCCGCATTTATATACGTGCGTGTGTCGTTTACGCGGCCCACGGCGCGCACACATACAATGTGTACATATATATATATATATATACACACACACACACGTATACGCACGAACACATACACGGCCTTTTCCCGTATCTTTTCATAAGTACATATGCACGTATGTACGTGAATCCGTTGATGTTCCCAAGCAGCGCGCGTTTTTTCCGCGGTTGCGCAACGCGGCGCATCTCGCGCGAGCTCTTCCTGAATGCATCTGACGTAACTCTTATACATCCGCGCACTCGCACATACGTAATACACCACCGAGGAGGTTCCTCTCCAGCAGAGGATCATCCGGATAACTGTGCACGCCCCGTGGACACGATGTGGACCGTTCGCTCTCGCTCACTCGCTCTCTTTCTTTCTCCCTTTCTCTCCTCCTCTCTTGTCCTCTCTTCCCCTCATCGTCGGATGCTGAACTCGAAACGATTATCAGCGGCCGCGATCTCGATAACACGTCGCTCGGAGCTGACTATCGCGGAGTAATTCGGAACGCGCCGAGGTGATCCTCGGGATTCTTCCTGGATGTACGGCGCGGCGCATTTTTGCACGGCGCGATCTGTGTGTTTATGAATCCCCCAGGGGATGCTCTTTCGCGCGTTACGGTGTTTATCGTCACTAAATGTATCCTTTCGCGACGGACAAGAACAGTTACACTTTTAATATTACGGTCGAGAAGAAAATGATGATACACAAAAAGAGAGATCTTTTTCAAGTCATATATTCAACAGAAGCATCTCTCATTTGCTTTTATATAGTGAAAAATACTTTGCGATAACGTTTAATGCAATATGAGTACGTCTTCGGAATTTGTCAAATAAAATAATTGAAGAAGATAATTTTAAATGTGTAATTATTTTAAAAATTAGTCAAATAAGAAAAATAATTAATTCTTCGATTTAGCAACAGTCCATGTACACTGAAAAAAATACTAAATTTTAACATTTATTTGAATAGTTCTAAATAAATATTTATCAAGTGTAAAAATATGTATTAAGATTTAGTAAATTTTTTTAAGTGTAGATTGCGCATAGATAATATTTTTATATTTAAATTATAGTTCAAAATTTATATAAAATTCATATATTATTATAACATGTATTGCATTTACAATAAATTTTAAAATAAATTTCTTAAGAAAAGAAAACTATATACATTTTAATTTATAATTATTTTGAAAATTGTAACAATTGGAATAAGTCAAGATAAAAACTTTCCTATCTCAAAGCAATGTAATACTAATTGTAAGATATATTGTAAAAATAATGTTGTTCACTTCTCCTTGCTACATTTTACAATAATTATTAAGATAAATTCTTATTTTCCTCTCTTTATCCATAAAATTCAAAAGTTGAACCAGGAATTGCAGTCACCGTTAGTCTAATTTTTAATTAAAACAAATCGCACCGGAAGTTGCTCTGCAAATCGCATATTGCTGGTACCTACGACGTAATCTCGTATAAATGCTAGAATTATGTATCGCGAAAATCGAAGCATGTTCGACGTTGATTTGATATTCGTAGATTAGCGGGCCTGGTGTACACGTACATGTACATTGCTCGGAAAAAAATCGATATTCTTCTCCAATTTTTCCAGCTGAGAGTGCGCGCAATAAATCGTCGGCCGCGCGTACCGGAACGTTAGATCTAATATTGATGATTAATCGCCGCTTGGGACCGTGGTTCTCTCGGAAGGGAATGTTCCGTTCCATCAAAATAGAGGAGCGCCTCGGCATCTAGTTAACGTTATCGTCGCAATCGTAACATTCGACATTGTACCTAACGTTGATCGTTGCGCTCCGTTGCATTTTTCTCTCCTGGGTTAGATAGGTACAGAGGAGGCCAGTTGCGGATTTATCAAGCCTCTGATGCCTCTAATGCATAGATTCTCGATAGATATAATAAAATAAATAATTTAAGAAATGATTTATTTTATATTGATATTTTTATTTAAAAGATAATTCAACAGCGTTAAATCATATAGCTTATTATACAATAAAATAATATTTATATATAGAAATAGAATAAAATAATCATAAACACACGTCACACAGAAATACACAGACTGAAATAAATAAGAAAATTGACGAGAATAATGTTTTTTATACTCTGTGGCATCTTATTTATTTGCTGTGTTAAACAGCGAGTTCTAAAGTAGGGATTTTATGATGTGATTGAGAAATCTGAGGAAGATACCTTGACTGGAAAGAGAGTCTATCGCAGTGCCCATTCCGAATAATGTGCCGAGCATTGTCGGATCCGCGAGATCGATCATAACGAGCGCTTCCTTATTGCGGAGGGCTGTCCGTCCGTCGACATGTAAGTCGGAGTTTGCATACCTGACCGATAGGAAAGATCGTTTCTGTCGGAAGGGCGTGGGCATACCGCGTTGCACTGTACCGCACACAGTTCGAAGACGGCCTTTCAATTTTTTTTCTCTCTTATTCCAGACAGGAAATGAAAACACAGTTAACCGTTGACGAGGTACTTGCGTGTGCGCGCATCTAGGTGGCTGGGAATTGAATCGGTCATCGCAAAAAGGGGGATACGGTAGACAAGTCTTTACGATGAGAACAAAAATGATACTGCACTTTTACTTTACGAAAACGGTAACAAACAACTAAAATGCAATCTGAATATTCCTTGCTTTTATGTAATTTAGGCCCGTATTTATAGTCATTTCTCAAATCTCATCTCAAAAGCGTATCAGGTGAAATACTCAGAATGGAATCTTATATCTTGAAACACGAACGATTCAATAGTCATGTCTTGATTAGAAATCTATTGAAACTGTATTCATTTGAGACGCGGAATGATTACTCATGTGAAACTTGTTTTGAGATACAAGATATCGATTGAAGCTATGTTTTTCACCTGTTTGAAAATAATCTTTCCGAAATTAAGTTACCGATACGTCAATATGACACATGTTATATGATACATGCCTTACTTGAGTCATAATTATAAATTATAAATGTGAAGTAAATCAACTCTCAAGATTCGTCTATTGACCTGTTCCACGATTCAAAATTAGTTTCAGTTGAGTTTCTCAGCAGAAACACGACTATAAATACGGGCCGTAATCACTTTTGCATCGTGTAATATTTTTTTAGAGAAAAAAAAATTAATTTTTTTAATTCTATCGTTTTTTATAAAAAAAAATGACACCAACTTTGTCTGTAATGGATCCAATCAATTTTTCAAGAGAAAATTTATATATGTAAAATATATTTTATAGAAATTGAGAGTATTATTTAAGAAATATTGTTTAATATGAAGTAATAAAGCATAATAAAGAATTGCATAATATAAAGCGTAGCGATTATGTGAATAATTTTATGCACACTCGTGGGAATGAAATAATTATCACATTTATGGGAACAAATTGCTCAAATGATTTTTCTTTACATATAATAGTGCATTTTTTAATTATATTATAATATATTTACTGCTTTCTTCTTCCCCCCACTTTGTTTATCTCTCTTTACCAAAGAATTATGAGATAATAAATTAAATGAATCTATTCTACATGCATTTTGTTTTTACTTTTTCTTGGACTTCGCATAGATTCAATTTCTCAGATACGTCGGGCTGTTCGCTTTTCGCGATCCGTCATAGTGAATTCGCTGCTAAAAACTTCTAGACGCAGGTTTGTCCTTGTTAGCGTATAGTTGCAACGAATACCGTTTTCGACGCTTGTCGCTAGCTTCTTGTTGCTCTTTCAAAGCGAATTTTTAAGTCGTTGTGAAAAGACGAATTTTTCCACTCGATGCGACCGCGACACTGTGACTTCAAAATTTTAGTAGCTAGCGAATGAAAACTAAATGTGTAGAAGAAGCTTTCATCAGCGAATTCGCTGAAGAATTAAGAAGCTTACTTCAAGCGAATAGCAACGGAGTCGAGAAAATTCGCTGGCGAATTAATGACGTCACTAGACGCGGCTTCTAACGAATAAAAGTCGCCCCGTGTAAATCACGCTTTAGCGATGTAATGAGAATGAGCGAGTCTATATTTACGGAACATCCTGTACGCGCGTTGCTGTCCGATATCTGCCCACGGTGCTGAGAGTTGCGTAATCTATCATACGCGGTGCGTTATGCAACTACGCTAGATCAGAGCGCATGTATCTGGAATGTGCACGGTGAAAATGCAAATGCCTGTTAATCGCAAGGATCTCGATATCAGGATCAAGGACCGTGATGTGACTGTTTGATCCATGAACTCTAGTCTAGAACTTTAAATTGTTTAGATCCGTATATGTACGATCGTAACATGCATCGATTACATTATATGGAATTATTATTCTAGCATATATCATCGATAGAAGTCTTCCTTCACTAAGTTCTGTTTTTATCAAAATAGCAAATGTTCCTAATTTTAGAGAAGCAAATGTATTTTGAAAAACATGTACAAAAATTAGAGATATCCATAAATGAACGAGATTGAATAAAGTATTTCCTTAAAGTATAAATTTGTGCAAATTAAAATACTTAGTTTGATAAATCATTACCAAAAGCATTCCTGACAATAATTCTAATGATGAATATCAACAATATTTTACCGTCTATTCAAATCATTTGTAAAAAGTTACTTGACGTATAAATTCCTGAACCTGTAAGTTCTCACCAACTCTCCCAACAGATAAATTTCGCAAGAAATCTCACTGGCAGAGTTAAATCGCTAACGATTCGCACAGGATTCGCCGAAGTCGGGAGAAGGCCTTGCCTGATCAAGAGAACGACGGCGGATGTTGATTCTCGTCGCGACTAAAGATCCGGAAAGCCATACAAATTACATTTAATGTTGATACAGTCTCCAGTGAAAGAAAGAAAAACAAAAAGCAGAAAAAGAAACTTCCTTCGAATTCTTGCGACGTTGCCAAAATTACAATTACGGACATTTATTGATAATGTTCCTAAGCGCACTGAAAAAAATGATTTTATTAATTTAACAAGCCATCAGTACCTTTAACAAGTCATGTGATAACAAATTGGTTTGTCCTGATTGCTGCTAATCTGCTATTGTGGGGTCTCAAGTTACAGGAAACTAACCAATTGCAGTTAAATATACCTAAAGAGAATACTTGACTAGATTTGATCAATTTCCACGATCGTCCACGACTTCTATATAGACGAGCCTTTTATTTGCTAATGACACTGTTGATTATTTATTACATTGACAAAATAATTTGCAATATTATCTAATCATTTTTAAACAAATATCACATTTATTTTCCTTTGCTTTATTTCTATAATAAAATCTTTTCTCTCGGTATAAAATGAAAAAGGTCCACTGGAGTCGAATCGGACATACAGTTTTATGTCATAAACTTGCGTGTTGTAATTGAAATCTCCTTCAAAAGAAAGATACCAATATAATTGAAAAACTTTTCTCTGACGCATTCGTCACGAATTATGCGCAATTATATCGGTAATTTATATATTTCATAAACGGACAGTATATTATCTTTGATATCGATTCAATTCAACTGAATTTTTATCTCCTAGTTTTACGACGTAATAAAAAATAAACAATAAAATACCGATTAGATCATACGACATTTGCGCATTATTGTACGCACGTGCTTGAGTCCAAGTTGCGCTCGATGTAGGTATTCGCTAGGAAAACATATGTATACTATCAGTATTCTCCACGTTTGGCTGACATTCGTACCTGACATTATCCGCGATGATCATCTCGGACAAATGAGTCGGAATTATATTAATATCTATGTCTTCTTTTAAAATGAGTCATCCTTATTTCAGAATTTAAACGATTAAATCGTAATTAATGATAAGGAAAAGACCGGTTTAAAACAGTTGTGTTCAACAAAATAATTGATTTAAAAATCGATTAACATATTAGTAGTTTTTAATATAAATAGAAATCTAAATTTTCCTAATTTATACAAAATATAAATTAAAGTTGCAAAATGCAAATATTTGTTCTTTGATATTATATAAATTACTCAAAATGCTTAACCTTTTCAACTTTTTCCTAAAATTTTTTAATATTATATATAATCACAGTTTTTCTCTGATTGTACATATATACAAGACAGTTACTTTATATAATATTAATATAATAAAATATATTTCTAAGAAAGTTCTCAAAATAATAGAATTCCGAGAATTGTTACGATTTTGTAAAACGCTTCCATCGTGGATTAGCCATTCGAATCATCAAATCACTTGTATTCTATTTTAAAGTGAAACCAATTTTATTAGTTTTATTCTTCGTGTGTTTGTCGCCGGCAGAAAAGAGCGAGCGAGGGAGAGCGAGAGAGACCGGTTTAGAGGAAAAGTCTTTTCATTGACGAAGTGCTCATAAATACGTCGAAGCACCGAGCCCGATGGTAGCCAACGTGTCTACCGCGCAATAACCGCTGTAAGCCGCAAGTATGTAGTCGACGGCGACGACGACGGCGACGAGGAATGGTGGCAGTACGCGTGCTGCTGCGCGAGCTACACGATGCAGGCTACCAAACCGGAAATGCATCGTTGAGAGATACTGTACGAGTGGCCAGAGGCCATACCACACACTGCACACGACATCAAGCGCCTTAAGGCGTATTTGCACGGTTCGCTCTTGATGGGATAACAAATTCGTTTTTACACACGACTGAACATGGGAATAACAAGAATAATTCTTCGTGTCTCTCGTCATATTTCATAAATGATAATTTTTGGAAAGAACATTTACACGTTTTATACATTACTCTGGAACGGATAGAGTTATTCTGGATGATCGTAAAAAAATCAAGCGTATATATTTGCCTTTTGGCATAAGTTGTTATGATCATATCACACTTGGACGTTTTTGTATGCAGATGCTGTTTGCACATATCAATCTTTGCTCTTGCGATTCATGAATGATTCATCAAGTGTTATTTTCAAAACTGAATCATGTAAATTTTTCTCTCTTTCTCTCTTGTTTCCGTACGTGTCTTGGTACTGGCGAGCTGGTCAACAATCACGTCACAGTTTAATAATAAAGTTGAAAATGTGTCTATTTCTTCATTCTTTTGAAGAATTGAATTTCAGAGCAAAGTGTACCAAGTCTACAGTCTTTTAAGATCCATTTTAAATATTAGCTGTGATTATTGGGTTAACTTGATAGTACCAAGTTGTTTATAAAGAAGAATTTATGCGTTATTCATTTTCGGAAAATATCCCTGGTGAATCATTCAAAATAGACGAAAAAATAGGTAAAAGTATTGTATAAAAAATGTATTTAATCAAAAATAATTCCACATTTTAATTATTCCGATTATAATCAATTAAATGATCAGAATGAATAATAAGTAAAAATGTATTTATACATTTCTTAATAATTATCCTAGATAAATTAATTTTTAGACAAAAAATGAAGATAAATTTAGAGAATAAAAGTTTTTACTTTAACTCTCACTTCTACTTTGTTTACTCAAATGACTATATTTGTCGAAAATCGTGTATTTGATTTGCGTTACTTTCGCTCATTGTCAGAATGATTCATTCAGAATGATCGTCAAAAACGAACAGTGGAAATTTGCCTTTGTTACCATATACAATCACGGCACAACTTTCAGCCGACGAAGTCGTTGGTCGCGAGAACTTTATGATATACTCGCGTTTAATGCGCACACGATGTACACCGCACCCACGTGCCACAGGATACGAGAATCGAGAACGTCACTTCATTACGTAGCGGTGTGCGAACTACCGCCTATCCACCGACCGGCTGCACGAAGCATGGTATTCGCGGGAAAGTCGACGCAGGATAATTGGTCATTCGCCAGATGACAAGAGTAATGAAGTCTCTCTTCGTCGTATCTCCGACGTTCAGTTTTAACCGAGCAATTTGCGCGGTCTACATTCTGACCGTCGACTACCATGACGGGGTCAGATCCAAGACCGACGCGGATAGTTGAGTCACTGCTGCCCAACCCACAATTTGCAATATTTCATTTAAACGAGGAAAATGTGGGTTTGGCAGGTATAATCGTGTCCGGGTATAATGATATCGCTCTGGGCCAATATTAGAAATCGTAGGTTGAGTCGTATCAGTAGGGCTGTACCACATCAATGCTCAACTTATTTCAGAAGGAACCAGAATCAAACTCGTCTTTCTAATGTCTTCATATAATTTTATATATGTTATCTTCCCCCTTCCGTTGTATACAAACTCAATGAACATATATACAGAACTGTATATGTATAAGCCTACCATTTACCAGGCAATTTGACTTCAGAGGTGTCGACGTTATTTCGAATCTCACTGAATATCATTGAAAGGCGTCACCGTCAGAAATGACACAATTTCCTCAAAACATTTTTTATTGATCGACGTACATAAGCAGGATACAACAAGTAAATGATTAATTTTACCATGGTGCCACATTCATTTTATAATACTGTCCGTTATAATTGAAACGACAAAAAGAAAAATTAAATGCTCCTTTATATTTGTTATACCTTTTCTATATTTTATCTATAATTAGAATTAAAAAAATTTTTTGAGTAATTAAAATAAATAACACAAATCTGTGAAATTTGATCTTTTTTTCTACGGTTTGGGAAAGAAGAGTAATTTTTCATAGTCGCGCGAACGGCCACCACTTGCCAGTCCCACTTCTCCACTTCTATATGACGTGGCATGTCGTAAGCGTCTGTGAAATGGCATCCCTGCACAGTTGTTCGCCAATAAAATTTGTAGCTATTGTTTCTCGATACTATCACTTATACACATGTACACTCCTACGCATCATGTTAATTTCCATGCCGTTAATCCCCGCAGAACAGTCCTTATCCCTTTCAAAGCGATAGATCAGTCGGGGTCTCCTGCGTAGCACGCGGACTATCTGAAGCCAGGTGAGCGTTTAACCTGCGGGAGATCGAGGGGACCTTAAAGAGCGATAGATTATTGTTGCAAGCATTGCCGCTATGCTTCAATCTCAAATACATCCACTTTCGCACAAATATCTAACGTTTTCATAAATTTTCTTCTTTTTTTTTTCTTTAAACTATGCATATATCGCAAATAAAATAAGCATTCGTATATTAATTTTGATAAGAATTTTGTTAGAGAGACTTTTCGGAAGATGATTTCTATTTTCATCCAAATACGAGTATATTGTCAATAAGATCTTCTCGGGGAAACTTTGAATGGCGCTTGGCTCAATATTTAAATTACATTACGGAATCGATTAGCTGTCACGCAAGCCGTCTGCACGATCGGAGTCGTGGAATCCCATAGGGGAGCTGGTCGACACACAGCCATTTGGTCGCGATTACAACGAGTTTATTGCGAGCGGATGCCGATTATTTACAACACGCCGCGCGCGTTCGCGTGTAGGAAGTTACACGGATACAAGTCCCGCGAGGGATCGAACTCCATGCCTTCGATCATCGACGTCGTGCCGGTATGAGCGATCGAAGCTAGAGACGGGACACGACGTAGTAGAGCCGGACTCCGTAGCCGGTAACAGGAGTCCGCTCCGCTCGCTCTTAGGGGGGATAACTGGGTAAGGGCACGATACCATTAAATAAATGACTTTCTCATTTTTGTCATTAACGCTAATCGATTTTGCCCACGGAGACGGAATTGAAAGTAATCGACAGGGTTATACTTAGTAACGAGTCTCGAGGTTTATATGCGACGCACACGATCGCTAATAAAGTTATTTGCTTTTTCCATCGCCATACTTATCGACGTCGAGCTCGAATAATAGAACTCCATCAAACTTAATTGTACTGGGGCTATTAAAATCGTCTCAAAAAAATATTTTCACTATCTATTATATTTCTAGGCTCGAACATGTGGCCAATTTATTCTCGATCGAAATTACATACTAATATTTGCTTTTTAAGATGAAAAACTGTTTCGACTATTAAATTTCAAACTGCACGAATTAATAACGACACGTTTTTATTCTTTTAATTAATTCTTTTCGTGCAATATTATTACGAAATCTTTACTTTCTGCTAAGACCTTTTACTAAAGTATAAGCTCTACGAGAGAAAAATTTAATTTACAAATTAAGAACAAAGATGATTTACAAGAATAGCAATAACAATATAATATTATTATATTCCTTACAAGCCGATAAAGGGGAAAGGACAAAAAGTGCAAGAGAGAGAACTGTTCGTGCGTAAGTAACAAAATATGATAGTCGCGCGGAGAATAAATCTCTTGCTATCATAAGAAAGCGCAAGAAATCGCGCATTTGTGGAGGGTCGGAAAGTGTGACGAATGGTCAGCGAGAGTAAAAAGTCAACAACAGAAAGAGAGGATGGGAACACGGACCTAGCAATCAAGCGATGCTCCACAATTATTGTTGTTTTCGCCATTAGAGGAGATCGGCGTAACATGCGCGCCTAGTTCTGCAAATTGTACGAGACATTGGAAGCACGGATAAGCCTCACCAATCAGTTACAATCCGTATAGTTACACCGGCTAATTATAACGATAGTGCTATCGTTATCACGCGTTATCGCGTGAGTCAAATTCATTACCGGCACGAAAGCTTAACAATACAACACGGCAAAAAAGGAGCGCACTGTGTGGAGTGTGGGCACACCTTCGTATAATAATTTTATTAGAATTTTAATGGAATTATTTCTTTTTACGTTGTAATTTTTAACAGAACCTTTCTTTCAAATTTCTTGGATAATATTAAGACTCGTTCCTCACATAATTAAACATAAATTTATTTCAAATAAATAAATGAAAAACTTTGACATACTGAAAATCATAAAATGATCGCAGTTCATTGTTTCTTAAATAAAATTTAAGTTTAATGAAAAATTAATTAATCAGTGAAAAGTTTTATTAAATATTTCATAAGAGAAAAAGAGAAAAAAAAATTACAAATTACTTAAGCTAAGTTTGTAAATTTTTAATTGAAGATTTAAATAAAATTTAATACAAGTTTAAGGGTAATAAAATTAATTCAAAATTGAATATACAATATATTCACTTTAATGATCTAGCTGGATTATAATCTCACACGGAATGCTAGAGATCCGGATTTCATAGATTAAAAATTCTTGAGTTAAAAACTGAATTTTTTCATAGTTGCATATGTATGAATAGATTTATATATCGTTTTATTATTACTTCATATTATACTGATAGATAATACTGTCCGCGTTTATGAAATATATATAGTTACCGATATACTGCGCAAACAAAATGTCATTGCATTAATACGCGTTAATTGCGATGACAAATAAGCATGTACATCGCCAACCAACGTCGAACCGAGTGCAGCAGGAAGTGCATCGGGTAAGAGTAATGGTGGCATTGCACCTCGACGTAACAACACCAACAATGCGAACCAACAGGAGCGCCTCTTTGTGTCGTTTTCTTCGTCTCTTGAACATCTCAAATCCACGCCCGTATATAATAGCTAGCATCTAACACTGGCATTTGATGCAGATGCGACAGATGCATTATGTCTTCCGTCTAACTTGACGAACCTGGCGCTTATGTTTGCTTTTTGCGAAACTGATGGCATACATTTGTGTAATATTTCGGGGCCAGTGGCGTAATATTGTTCATTCCTGTATATTAACTTTAATCTCGGTTTAACTTATTTTTTTATTCTTTTTCAGTCCTACAAATCACTAAAAAATAAGAAGCAAATTAAACCGAGATAAAATTAATCTATTATATGTATATTGGTTGAAATAAACATAAGATGTTCATTTAGAAAATACGATTAAAATACGTGTACGTAGAAACACATAATTTCACATTAGAAAAAGAACGACAACTACAGTAAATATATAACACCAATTTTATTAGATTTGGTAAATTCCATTCTTCTCTCTTTGTCATATCTTTATCTTTTAAACATTCACACGCACACATTTTTTAAACAGTTGGGATAAAAAAAATCAAAATTTGTTGATAAAATAAACCAACTGTAATTGTTCCTATTAAATCAAATGTAATTAAATGCGTTTCAAGATGAACACATATTTTCTTCCAAATTTTCTTCTCTCCTCTTGTTACGCCTCTGCTCTATCCGGATGGTGTATATCCGGAACAGGTATCACGGGCTGAAAACCCGGCACGTCGTAAAGCGCGCACGAGGCGCAGACCGTTGACTGGTACGACGGAGACCCTGTCTAAGGATCATTTTGTAAAAGCCAATAATTCATCGCGGTGAAAGCACCGTGTAAATTCTGTGGTCGCGCCTGCGATCGTTTTCGTGGGACTTTATTCCCGTCACGTGAAGCGGAGTATCGGGCGATAAGCACGTCGAGGCTTGTTAGCGTTGAGACGGATTCGCGGAAAGGGGAAATATTCGCGACGATCTGACGCTGACGCGGCTTTATTCGATATAAACGCCTTTTTCATTCTCTTTTTGTAAGTTTCCCCTGCATCTTTGCCTTATACAATATCTCGCAAGAAGCGTGGGCGGAAATAAAATATGGTTAATTTTGGGATACTCTCGATTTAAACGGTAATACTCTAAAAAGACTATAGCTTATAAATAAATTTAATGATGTGACAAAAACAATTTTGATTCCTTTCACAGTTTTTTTTACTGCTGGTTTTCTCTCAATAAATAATTATAATAAAGAAGTGCAATAATTTTGTTTTTGTAATTGTAAATTTCAATTATCTATCTATTTTTCTCTATCGATCAAGATGCACAAACAGAACAGTTTTCAAAAATTGAATAAGTATTGGCTGTGGACACCTTGTAACCTCGGTGGAAGATAAGGATTCATGTACGCGCACGGCAAGTAGGACCGGCCTTGGTCCAATGACCTCACAAGAGATCGACCAGTGGCCAACCTCGCAGTTCGTACATATACGTTCGATGCTCCCCCTCGATGACCGTCGAACGGGTAACATCATCGTACGCCGGTGAACGAACAACAGGTCGTTGACATCATGCACCTTCTTTCCCGTTTCTCAATTCATGCCACTCGTGTAATCGCAGCCCGCTATTTAACGCGCATGAGGCGTAATAACAATCAACACCGCGACTTCAGCAAACAGAATCACCTGCTCTCCGGTAAAGGTCATCAACAGGGTGTCCTATTCAATGGCGCGACGTGAGTGTCGCCTTTTATTCTCGCGCGACAAAAATTGCGCGGAATCTTGAAAATTTTATCACGGCGCCCATTAAAAGCCCATGAACAGATTCCAAAAGTTCTGTTAAATTTTTTAGTATGTTCTCTTACGCGAGTATCATTCATAATTTTAAACTATATAATTACAATATAAGTGCATGAAATTATACGAATTAGATATTCTCTTGAGGCACTAACGTGCTATATATATAAAATTTAACTATTTAAATAAAACAAAGATTTTTAAAATATTAAAATGTAACAATATAGTTGATACCATATCATCGAAATTGAAATATATATGTAAAATTCGAAATAGAAGTAATTAATTTTATATAGATATCTTAAAATTGCACACATAAGGAAAACACAATCTTTTATTATAGTGTTATTTTTGTACTTATTATACAATAAGTATAAGCAAGATTTATTACGAGTGATTTTATCAAAAATTCTGATCTTATTTACTCTTATTTTTTAGTTTTTTTCGTTAGAATTAAGTGAAATTTTTTCGCATCGATCAAAGACAGCTGTGATGCTTTTTGCGGATATTCGATAATGCTCGCGCATCACTCGCACGGTTCACCAGGTGTCGATGAACGAGACGATAATGGGCACCGAAGAAGAAATATGGGTTCGAGGAAGTGTTCGGTAATGGACTCGGTAATCCGTGGATCGATCGGCCCATTGACTGCGGCTCATTTCTACGGACAGTCATTACAGAAATATCATGCCGTGTCAATAATACCTTACTGTGGCGTTTTGCGGCTGTAACGGACCTGAAGAATAGATCGACGTGCCATTGTGTACGGTCGGCAATTATTTTTGGAGGCATCGGAAATTTCACGCTCACATAATTCCGTCCCAACGGCTATTCCAAGATGTACAACAATTTAATTCAACACGCAGACATTAGTTTGATTGAATTCCAATGCTATGTTTATGATTTCACTTAACTGCAATGCGGACAAAATAACAGACTTTATTAAAGATGTTTACAAAAAGTTTAAGATAAAAAAACCTAACAATTATATTTGCTATGTTTGATATCTGAAAAATTATTTACCTCTGAATAACATACTCGTATATAATATAAGCCGAGATTTATCTAGTATTTTATGTAAGGGATCTTTTGTTTTAAACAGTATACAAAATATTGTACTGAAATTACTTAAAGTTGCACCTTGTTAAGGCTAATTAGCGTAGGAAAGAAAGGAGAAGAAAGGAAGAGAAAGAGAAGAGGGCAAACAGCGCGTTACGCGAAACTATAATATTCTAATTAATGGCTTTATGTAAATAGTCTTACAGGACGGTACGGTGCTCATTATCTAAAACACATATTATCCTCCATGCCTTAGGGATGTATTCGTGTCAGTACATGTACAGGCGTTTCTCGGCTGCACTTCCTGCAGTATTAATTGTGGCACAAGCTTTGAGACCACCGTAGCTGTGCGAGCGTTTGCTCCATGCAGAAAATCTTTGCCATCAGTGATAATTTTATTTCTCAATAAATTGCTCGTGTATTTCTTAATGTATAAATATTTCGAACTATTTACATGTATAAAAATGTTATTATTTAATTTAGTTTATTTAAAAAGTAATTTATGTGCCATATATGATAAATGAATATATTATATTGTGTACATAATTGAATGAATAATTTGCCGCTCGAGCGACATTTGATCTGCGCGCGAAGTGAGGGGGACAGCGGAAGGCGGAGGTGATTCGAAAATCGGCCGAAAGTTACATACACTTTATTTATGAATAATATGTTCACTTTGAACTGGCACCTCTAATTAATAATATATCAGTTACTTTTCGTGGTAATATATTATTATTAGATAAAATGGTTTAAATTTTTGATCTTTTTTATATACAGCTGGTCACATATAACACATGGTCATATTTTTTTCAATGGATTTTGGAACTCAGCTTTGCTCGTAGGGAATTGAACGTAAATGGTTCATATCTTAAAAAAGGCGTGTAGACGTTTTTTTGAAGCCTCTATTCGTTGAGGCAGTTAAAGTAATCCGAAAATGGTGAATTTTGGTAACAAGGAATTTTCGGGGACGCTCTTTTAAAAACATGGTAAAAATTATGATAATTAAAAAAGACTTATCCAATATGGCGGACGGAAAAGATGCGAAAATCTTAAAGGTTTTCCGATTTCGGCGAAATTTGGATTAAGGAGCTTACGCGGACGCTGATTTCGAATCCGTGATCAAAATTAGGAAAATCCAAATGGTTGATCCAAAATGGCAGACGGAAGTGTTGCGAAATACATAAAAATTTAAAAATTTCAGCGAAATTAGGTAAATGGACAAACAGTGGACAAACGAATGCAATAATGATTTTACCAATATTCGCATTTAGAGGTTCCAATTTCACAAAGCAGCTCTGTGAAGTTGGCACCCCTAAATGCGAATATTGGTAAAATCATTATTGCATTCGTTTGTCCACTGTTTGTCCACGTTTGTCCATCCATTATTTTCGTTTGTCCACCCTATGCTTATTATATTTTTCGTAATAGTGTAAAATAATCACTTGGGGGTGTTACAATTTTTTTTGTGTATAACTTTTTTTTGGAGGGTGGCAAAAAAAATACGAAAATCAATAATTTAAAATGAAGACAGTTAATTAAAACCAACGGAAAAAAAGGAAAAAACAAATAATAATCTCATAAATTAGACAAATCCGGAAAAAAATTTTAAGGATGTATAAATGCTTAAATTTTTTTAAAAATTAAGTAAAAAAGGAACCTACATTGTAATTTTAGGGGGATTAACAAACCAGTTTGGTCTTTTCCAGATTTGTTTGTGTATCCCCAATAATTCTGAATCGCGCGCCTAGCGCGCGCAGGAAAAGACTAGTAGATTCATAAATAAGAACCAATCGCTCTAGTGAACATATTGCTTTTCAAAACCTACCGAAAAAAGTATTGCAACCTTTCTGTGATCCACTGTACATAAATACTTTTTTAAAGTTAATATTTAAATCATGTCAAACAGATTTTTTTCTACACAGGTTGATCCGAAATTCGCGCATTTGGCGTACATGACATGATACTTTTTATATTAAAACAAATAACTTTTTCCTTTAACAAAATTGCATCCGACAAATAATTTTTGCAAGAGAGTGATAAAATTAACGAATAAGCGCTGTGATTCATGTAGCGTTGATTCATGTAAACGCATTAGAATTGCGTTTTAAGACCGACGATTGTTCGGCGCGAAATTTGGGGGAACTACGTATATTAGTTAATTATTAATTTATTTTAATTCATAATAGCACCGCGGTAGTTTATATGTAAGCGATTAAAAGATCCAAGCTAGACTATTATAGGCTTCGTATTTGTATTAGTTATGTACTTACATTAATGGTCTTTAGTATTGAATATCGTAAAAATTAAACTACGTAATATTGGTACAGGTGTACGTTGTAATCAACATGTATTATAGATAAAAACATTTATGTATTGTATTGGTTAAGAATCAGGAGACGCGATAGTGTCTCCGGCCATGTTTAAAAAACTACTAGTTATTATAAATTTATCGCAAATTGTTCTTTTGATAAGACGTACAGTTACAAAATGTCCTTGTACTTTAGAGAACTGTTTTCTTCACACACACAACTTTTAATACTATATTTAAAATATTTATATAAAGGTGCTCAACATATTGCGTTTTTTTGATTTGTTAATTGCAGCATGCTTTAATTCTAAATTCAATACAAAACACACTTGCATCTATTATTATCGCATATATATACATTGGTACATATATATGTATGTACATATCTTCTTTATTAATGTTCGAGTGTATTTTACATACATATTTTACAAACAAAAAACTTCTTTTTCAAAACATATACACTTTTTGACAAAAATGTACAGGTCTAAACATATTAGGGATTATATTTTCGATAACGGTGATAAATACAGTTTCAACACGTAGAGTTTTTCTCATCATCTTGTCGAGAGAAATCCAAATAATCCTATAACCATATCTGCCACCGTTTCCGAGATAATGGTTCTTTCTGTCTAGACTTATGAATTTTTTTTTGTTAAAAAGTGTAGGTATATAAGATTTTTATACACATAACAAATTAAATTTCTACGTTTTAAAATGTTTTTAATAAGGATAATTTTTGAACACAAATATTAAATTGCATTGAAACATACTCAAAGATAAAATTTGTTAAGAAATCAATCCATTTAGATCCATCCTTATTAATTGGGTCTTGTGAAAAAAAAGATTAAGGATATGTGGCATTACTCCCTACTGTGCCAGTTTCGAAACCGATTTCGTCACACGCTCGTTATTGCTTATCTTAAAAAAAAGTTTACTATTGCAAAATCGTAAACGGTATTATCAAAACGGCTATATTATCTGTTAAAAGACTCTTTTTGGTTCGTATTTATGTCTTAAAAGCTTTATTTTTTGTTTAAGAAATATTGTTTAAAACCAAGTTGTATGTCGGTATTGGCGACCTTCTTTTATAACTATAAGAAAACACTTTTTAGTAATAATAATGAAATTTCTTTTCAGTACTAATGAAACGATCACCTTTCCTATCACTCAGGCAGTAGACATGTTAGATCGTATTAGATCGAATTGTCTTTTTTATTTTTGGTTTTAAGTTAAATTCAAGTCACCCTCTTGTTGTGGAAATGATAGATAGTATTGCGTCTTTCTTTAATAAATAAATAAATTATTATGAAATCAATGTGAGATTGTACTAATTAAAATTTGTTTGCATTATTAGCGCTCTGTAACGGGGGATCAATTCACATTCTTAACCAACAAAACACATAACTGTTTTTATATCTGTGTAATACATGTTGATTACAACGTGCACCTTTGTTGTACCAATACTGTGTAGTTTAATTTTTACGGTAAAATATTACGAAATACCAATTTTTTAAATAAATTCTTGAAGAACTAAAAAGAGAACTAAAATGACTACCAAGTTAAGCTGTAATTAAGTATTTCATACACATCTAGCAGCGAGTCAAGGTAAGCGTGCCTTAAATGAGTTTATGTACTCTATCCCCCCCCTTACATATATTTAATTTTAATAATTTTGTTATAACAAATTATTGTTATTACTGAAAATAATATTTTTTTATATTACCGAATATAATTTTTAATATATTACTGAAAAAATATATCGTGCAATAATATAGAAACCTTTTTTTTATTAATAATACGTCTCTTAAGCATACTCTGTCAAAAGTTGAAGAATATTTAAACAACATTTTGAAATATTCAAAAATTTACATTTCTTCTCTTAAATTAGATTTTTTCCTTCTTTATTATTACTAGCCAATGCAAGCACACACAGCAAGCATCTGCATTTAACTTTTAATATTATATGTTTGTACAAGCAGTATACGGATATACAAAAGTGCACAGGTATAAAGATTAATTACAATAATTTACATTTATGAGCTCAAAACACTTTGTTCTCTAACAGTTACTTCCACAGTACAAAGTAAGCAAAGCAAGAAAACCAATCAGAATCGCAGAAAAACACAATAATGAATTCAACTATCGATTTAACACGCAAATTTCATATAGATTGTAATCCGAAATTCGCGCATTCGGTTTCACAGGATATGATACTTTATCCTAAACAAATTTTTTCCTTTAACAAAATTGCGTCCGACAAATAGTTTTTCCAAGAGAACTTGTTAAAGTTAACGAATAGGCGTTCTGATCCATGTAGCGCTCAGAAGCAGCGCGCGCGCCTCATTCACCTAGTCCTTGACTAGTATTCATAAGCAATGTCTTTTAAGACATACTGCTCTGTTATGATTAGTTTATGCCATCTTATAAGATTGTATTTGAGATATCTTATCTTAAATAATAAGAAAAAAAACTATGAACAATATCGGCATTTGACTTTTTCCCATATTGTACAACAACAGTTCAACGAACTCGTATACTGTACAACATTTGAAATAATAGAACGTTCACAGCTCGCGAAGCATATTACTATTTACATTTGTCTTTATTTTTAGATTATATTATTATGCAAGTAGACAATTTTTTTATTCATGTATTACGTAAGAAATAAAGGCAGTATTTATTTTACTCGTATTAAGTTTTCATTATTTATGCAACACAATATGGAGAAAACTGATATTGTTCAGTTTTGCCATATTATTTAAGATAAAATGCCTTAAGTACAGTCTTAAAATGTAATAAACTAATCATAAGTCGTATGAGTCCCTTAAAAGACATTACTTATGAATACTAGTCATGGATTAGGTACACTTGAATGAGACGCGCGCGCCGGCTCTGAGCGCTACATGATTCACAGCGCTCATTCGTAAACTTTAACAAGCTCTCTTGCAAAAACTATTTGTCAGACGCAATGTTGCTAAAGGAAAAGTTATTTGTTTTAATATAAATTATCATGTCCTGTACTCCGAATGCGCGAATTTCGAATCACTCTGTGTAGAAAGAAGATTTGTTTGATTTGATTTAAATATTAACTTTAAAAAGGCATTTATGTACAGTGAATCATAAAAAGGTTGCAATAATTTTTTCGATGGGTTTTGGAAAACAATATGTTCACTAGAGCGATTGATTCTTACTTAAGAATCTAACCATTTACATTGAATTTCGTACCAGCAAAGCTGATTTTCAAAATCCATTGAAAAAAATATGACCATGTGTTATATGTGACCAGCCGTATATAAAAGAGACATTTTACGGTAACCTTTTTAGTATTTTTTTTTCGTAAATACATAAATGAAACATAATGCAAACTTACTTTTTGTATCAGTGGACTTTGCTCTCTCCTATTATATATTTTTTTGTAAAATTTTTCGTTTTTCTTTAGTCATTCTAGTACGTATTATTTTAAATAATTAGTACGAAGTAAATATATACAATTATTTTCGTTTATTGTTGACACGTGTAGTTTATATGGAGATGACAAAGGTATATAAATGGTATTTCCGCCTAGACTATCCATATGAGAAACATATCTCAAAGTTCATAAATATTTGTCAAAATGTTATATTCGATTGTGCATTCTTGCATATTGCTTTTTTTAATATCAAAGATAGTAGCTGACCAATCTCATTGTCCTTGTAAGTATGCAATTTATTTCTTACATATTTTGTAATATTACATAAATATTCTTAAGATACTAACATTAAACGGATTTTATCATTTAGGTGAACTATCAGAACTAGATTTCGTGGATGGCGTCAACTTGACCTATTATAAAAGGTTAGTATTTGTAGAACTAAATCATAATTTTATGATAATATCATATGCAACTCACTCGTAAAATTAGCAGAAATTATACTCAAAATAAGCTCTAGAAAATTGACAGTGCAAATAACTGACTATTCAGCCATAGTAGAGGTAATTCGTTACAGGGAGTGGAATACTTTTCAGAGAACGAGCGAGGTATCGCAGTAATAAAATACACATAAAACAATATAAAATAATAACAAGTATATTGTCATATACTTATTATTCTTCTCTCAATATTTCATAAAGTTTTATACACGCTGATTAGAAGAGCGTCAATAAGACATTACGTGTTACGCATTACCTTCATCGAAAAACAGTCTCGATAACTTAATATACGTACACTGAAAAAAAGTAATAGCTATTAAATGTATGGTGAAATAATGTGTCAATCAAATGTTTGGTTAACACTAAACGTACCATGACCCGGTCAAATGACTGGTTGTAAACTTTTGATTAGAAAATTCGCATGAAATGTTATCGCTTTTTCACATTTGACTTCATGACTTCTTCTATTAAATATATATACATATATTTATAAATATTAAATATATAAATATATATTAATTTTACATCATTTATTTATATTTTTATTTGTTAAATCTAATAAACACGTGTAGCCTAGCGTTTTATTTATCGCGACAGGTCATTTGACCGATTACAGTACAAATAGGTATATATTAAATCTCAGTACGTTTAGTGTTAATATAACAAATAATAATGTTACTTTTACAAATATTATCATCTCCTGTAATACTATAAATATTAGTAAAAGTAACATTATTTCTTGTTATATTAACCAAACATTTGATTGACACATTATTTTACCATACATTTAATAGCTATTATTAGACTTTTTTTTCAGTGTGTTAAATCTAGAAACACGGTAGTGTCTCGGTAGAAATATCCTTCGACCCCACACAAGATAGAAAATAATTGTTCTGGCACGCATTGATATCCACTTGATGATTTATGTTCGGGCCTCGTCTTGCGTTCTCATCGCGTTCTGCTCTTAGAATTTTTTTTCATTAAAGAGAATGTGCTTTTTGTAAGTCTTATAAATAAATAAAAATGCATTGGGAATTGAAAAAATCTTATTTTAAACAAAATTGAGAAAAAAAATCTTATTTTATTCGCGAATTTTGAAAATTTGAATAAATTTTAATCCATTAGGTCCATACTTGTTTATTGAGTCTTGTAAAAAAAAAGATTAGGTAAATATGGCGCATTACTCCCTATTGTGTCAGTTTCGAAACCGATTTTATCAGACGCTCATTATTGGTTATTTTTTAAGAAAAAGTTGACTATTGCAAAATCGTAAACGGTATTATCAAAACAGCTATATTATATGTTAAAAAACTCTTTTTACTTCGCATTTATGTTTTAAAAGTTTTATTTTTTGTTTAAGAAATATTGTTTAAAACCAAATCGTTTGTCGGTATTGGCGATCTTCCTTTATAACTGTAAAAAAACACTTTTTAGCAATAATGAAATTTCTTTTCAGTACTAATGAAACGATGACCTTTCCTATCACTCAGGCAGAAGGCATGTTAGACGTATTAGATGAAAAGAAACGAATTGTCTTTTTTATTTTTGGTTTTGATTTAAATTCAAGCAGCCCTCTTGTCGTGGAAATGATAGATGGTATTGTGTCTTTCTTTAATAAATAAATAAATTATTATGAAATCAATGTGAGATTGTACTAATTAAAATTTGTTTATATTATTAGCGCTCTGTGACGGAGGAAAAGACAACGTTGTGTTACTTGATTGGAGCAAATATTCTACTGATGTGGATGAATCGAATCCTTTGATTGCATATCGGACCGTTTTCGGGAATTCCCAAAAAATAGGACCATTTTTCGCTAATAGTGTGGAAAAGTTGTGCAAACGTCATGATATTTATATAGTTTCGTTCTCAGTAGGCGTATACATAGCTAGTTTTATTGGTAATTGTACCACATGCAACAAAACTCGCATTACAGGTAGGTATATATACATAATTAAATTATGTGTTTTATTTTATCCATTATTAAAAATGCATTTTAAATCAATACTAGTCTATTGAAGTATTGTTATCTCTTTTTTGTTATGTCAATTCATTCTCTCGCTGCTCTTTGTGAGCTGCTGTCGTCACATGTTTTCGCAATTGTATCAAATGGTTAATAATATAATAGTAACGTTGTAATATATTAATTCCAAATTCATACAATTAAATATTGGAGCATTTAAGCAAGTCTCTATTTTTTTAATTAAAAAAACGCATATTAAATTGATATTTAAATTTATATGTCAGAGTATATTACCTTTTGTCTGCGATGTTTATTAATTCTTTTCCTATATTTCCTTCGTGAGAAGGTATCATTGCATATTTTAACAGTTGTAATATGTATCAAAGATAATTGTGCAATAGTAAAGTAACAGCCTATAACATTAATCGTATATATTTATTTTAAAATTAAGCAAATATAGAAAAAAATAAAAAGCTAAATGTCATGCGCATAGCGTATATTTGTGAGTACAGGTATCCCCGTTTAATGCGGTAATTATATAACTTTCCATAAAAAATGTCATGTTATATGGAATCATGTTATCAAGAACTAATGCAAAGTAGAATTTCAAAAATTAATAAATGCACAATCGCACCAATATTATTTTTTTACATGTTTGATTAGATTTTCGAAATAAATTGATTTTGGTCACATACTTCAGAAAAAAAACATCAACAGTCTTTAATTAAGTGACAAATACATTTTAATCACAAACATCTACATGATTGTAATAGACTAATAAGTGATAGTTTTAGTTTTGCTTTTATGTAAAAGTGTTGCTATACGCGTAATGAATATGCAGTACAATGATTGACTGACGCATGTGTAATTAGAAGTAAGGTATAACAATCATAGTTCAATTATATTTTATTTTTCGCACATTTTATAATATTATATAGATGTATGATATGCGATTTTGATGCACTAAATGCCGACTGCTTGAATAAAATACTTATTTATTCAATAATCATACTTCTCTTGAAAAATAAAATATTGAAAGCTATAAATATTGCGCACAATATATGCGTTCGTGATATTTAATAATAATAAATAATTATATTTAATAATGTCTTTAAAACGCGTATATTTTAGTAATATTGTTAACATTTTTTTTATTTTTAATAATTGATTTTTTAGTAACAATAATATTTTTTCTGTTTATCTTTATTTATTACATTAATGAAAAGTTGACAGAGAAAATCTGCGAAGAAATTTGCATTTTATATAATTGTATACAATACATAAGTCTAAAGTATTTGTTGTATTATTCTGAAATATTCCTGAAAGTAAAATTATTGTTTATAGGACTGGATCCTGCGAATCCTATATTATCTGCAGGCAAAACAGGATGCTATCTTTCGGACAATGATGCGACGATGGTAGATGTTGTTCATTCAGATATGGGTGGATATGGCACCCCATCGTTTCTATTCGAACTGCAATTTTTCCTGAATAGTGGTACCCGTTTTCAACCCAATTGTAGTCCAACTATCCAGCTAACAGGCCCTGATGGTAATATAATCAATGTGACTGAATATGATAATATTGTCAAGTGATTATAGTGAACGTTAATCTTATTTCTTGCTTTTATTGAATAGTGATTTTAATATCATTTATGGTTAAAAAGATTATCTGGAAATTGTAAAATATAAAAAAAGGTCGTCGAGATACTATCATACTTATTAAACAAAGACTAAAAATTAAACATTAAAATTATAAATTTAAAGACTAGCAAGTCTTCTATGAAATAATATAATAGTTTTTTAATACTGTTCGAAGTATTGCTATTATTAATTTTTTCTCTCAAAGATTTAGTTGGCTGGTGGTGTGTGTATGTGTGTACAATCCATTTATTATCTATTATTTTTTTCATTTATATTTTATTAATTTTTTTTATCAGTATTAACAATAAAATTTAATGTTTAGATTCTGAAAGATTGAAACCTTGTCAATACCGACGACTTTCCTTCAGTTGCAAAATAGTAATTTACTATTTTGAATATGTTATGAATTTTGCAAAAAGTTACATAAAAAATTAATTACTATACTAAATTTAATACGAGATAAAATTTGAAAAAATTAAGTTATTTATTTTTTTATCTAATGATTTTTTTTTTCTTATTACAAGCTTTTTGTAGTCATGCAGCATCAGTCAGACAGTACATAAAATGTAAGCTCGAGCCTACTCTCTCCGAATGTAAAGCGACAAAATGTCCTTCCTATATTTCTTATCTACTAGGTCTATGCAAACACAATGAACAGAATAATTTGGGATACAACGCAACAAATAAGTAAGATAATAAATAATATTTATTATTATATTTATATAGTATTATGAAAAATATTATTACGTTTACAATATATAATGTATATATATTTTTTTGCAGCATTGGATCATTTTATGTTAATACATACTCCTAATTTGAAATAATAATTATGTTTCAAAATTAATATAATAAAAGGTGTTTATTGTAATTAAATGATACACAAAGTGATAAAAATATTTTAAAATATTTGACTCTGTCTTGTAAAAAATAGATTTTTGACAAACGTGTAAAAGTTGTAATGTTTTAAGAGAATTGTTTGATAATGTTATTTTAACGTGCTAATTGTTTTCTTTTGAATGTTTGAGAGGTTAATAAAAAATTTTGAATGGAGAAAAAGGGATCAAACGACACTTTTTTGAAACGAACACAAAAAATAAACAACTTTGAACAAAACTTTCTTTTAGTAAATATTTTTATAGATTATTGAAGAAAAAATGTTTTCGGTCATAAAACTATTTTTGTGCTCTTAAAAAAAGTATCATTTGATCCTTTTCTCCATTCAAAATTTTTATAACTTTTTAAATTCATCCCAGAGAAAACAAGAGCATGTTAGAATAAAACATTATCAAACGATTTTCTGGAAAAATAATTATTTCAATTCAATGAGTATACAAAAAATTACGAATCAATAAATATGAACTTTCAGCATTTAAAATAATATTCTTTTTTTATTTTAAACCTTCTAATATTATTTTTCCATGTATTATATATTACTTTTAATTAGGCTTTATTTCTGATTTTTGTGTTGTTAGTATTTTTATTAGTATTTTTATTAACATAATATTTAAAAAAATGTTTTCTCATTATACATATATATATGTACAATATCAGCGAAAAGTATGTACATAATAGATTTTTTTAGAAATAACTTACGATTTAAAGTGCATATATTTGTGTCACATATATGTATATATATTATAACATGTTAATTCTGATGATAGGTTTAGACCTCTTTATAGAGTTATATAGTTATTATTCTTACTGAATAATAACTTTTCATCAAATAATGAAAACAATAACTCATAAAAAATTAATTTTTTTGGAAATTTAAAAAATAATTATTGATAATATATATATAAACTTTAAATCGCCAAAATAAGTTTATATGCTAGTAAACTGTAAAACACTAAACTAATCACTAAAATCAGTTCATAATTGAAAAAAAGCGACAGAGTTAATACTTGAAAAATAAAGGAAACACAAAAACGTAATTTTATTAAAATTAATAGAAATTTCGAAAATTTTAATTTGTTACACAGTCAACTTTGTTACACATGTGCATGCCTGTCATCCAGATACCTATTATACTATAAAATTTTAAGTGCATTTAATTTACTCTGACGGAAGTTATGAAATCTTAAAGGTGATATACTTTTAGTCGGCTGTACATTATACATATACCATACAATATAAAGTTTCAACACATCACTTTACGCCTCAAATTATCGTTTGTTGAAAGACGAATTGTCCTCAGGTATAGCTAGATTCAACAAGTCTACAAAGTGTAATGAAAAGCGATCACAACATGACGTTCCTGTCAACGATCATTTGTTCTGTCGCGAACTCTGTACTTATCTAAGACCAGAACCTTTACGAGCCGTGTTTCTTGATGCAACGTACTTGTCATTTCCATATTCATATCTGCAAACGGCGGCAAACATAAATTAATATACGTACCAACTACATAATGCAGCCCACACATTTCACGAGTTCGTCATGCAACGATGCACTGACAAAAACTCAATGAAAACTTCGACTTGAAATCAAAGAACATGTATATATTTCAGTCTTCAATAATCAATTTCGACTTTTTGTATGATATAAAAGTTTATTTTAAATGTACACATGCCGAATACAAAGAATCATTATAAAGATTATTATAAAAAATTATTGAAATTAACTTATTATTTATAAACTGTTATCATATAATTAAAACTTGATTGTTAGCTCCAGCTGTGTTTTACAAAAAATCATATTAAAAAATAATAAAGCTCCCAAGTCAAGACAAATTGAGCTATACTGGTTGTTAGATATATGTATAAATTTATTATAATATTAACACTGATATATGGAACGTTTCGACTTCACAGAGTCCTCATCAGCCATAAATAACCCCATGTAAATTAAACAAACCAATCAACTTCGAATATACGCATTTTTAACATACAATATCGCTCAGATGAACAAATTAATTTTGACAATTGAAATTACATATCTTAACTATACGGATGGTAACACACACACAAAAAAAATTTTTATATTAAATTACTTATATAATATTAAATTACTATAATTTTATTGTTTTTTTAAATTACCATTTTACCAGCCTCCATAAATTACTGACTAATTTACAGTAAATTACCGAGTAAATTATCGTAAAATTTGATCATATTCATCTCTAAATATAATATATTAGATAAAAGTATATAATTATTATAAAAACAAAATTATAATTTTTGGAGAACTCTGAGCACCTCATCTATTAATTTGAGTATCTTTAAACCGTACTTAAAGATTAATCGAGGTTTTCTTTATCCTAATCAAACTCTTAATATAAGAAAGTATATTCAATTTTTAATTTAATTTCTAATTCTTAACGACATCCGGAATAAATTACGTAAAATGGAATTTCAATAATTATACATTTGCGATAAGCGATTGTCGCAAGATGGTTTAAGCAAAGCACAAGCAGAGCACACGATTGTATGTTGGACTGCCACGAAGATGTCTCGTCTCTCTTTAATGTGCCGCTGGCAGGAGAAAGCTGAGTCTTGTGGACGCTCCGGCGTCTTCGGATTCTCTGCTCCACGAAGAATTACGTAACTCACCTCGTTCCTGACAGACTGAACTTTTTATTGTGTCCCATCCTCCGTTTAACATTCGCGAGATGATAACGCGTATTGGCATAAATCAATTTAAGTTATCAAATGTTGTCGTCTATAATGTCGCGGAAATGCCTCACAAGCATTTAAAATAGAAGAAAGTTATAAGGCAATGTTTCATGAAATGATCGTGAGAACAGAAAGTAACTCCTGATCTATAAGCTGATATTCATACAATCAATAATCTGAGAGATAAAATGAAAAGTCGATCATAAATCGTCTCCAGCCTAATTGATAATTTAAACGTTACATAATTTGAAGATAAGTATTAAAAAGGTCAATTAAAATAATTTAACCGGTTTTATACATAAAATGCTATTTCTTAACGTTACGATCTTTGCGTAATTATAACCCGCTGCAAATAGCTAATAAAGGATTTGCCTTTCCGTTACGTGATAATTAACATTAAAAAAGAATTGAGATAATATATGAATTTATAATCTTATAAATTGGTAAGATTTAGCGCCAATGAAGCGACAGGTTGTTACGTTATTGCCACAAAATATCACCGGTTTCTTTTGTACCATTAGCCTTACAGATTGTATAACACTTCTTCGGCACTGGTCGAAACTCCTTTCCAATTTAAATGGCCTGCACGTTATAAATTCATCCGTGAAATCATGCACCCGACGATTACATCGGAGTCTTTCGATTATTTAACCGTAACCCTGTTTCGAAAATTACAGCCATCGAAACGAGAAAACTCATAACTTTCTCGAAATGTCGATTCTCTTTTACAAACGACTCAGATAAAATTACTTGTGGATACACGCATTAATCTGTATATTAATCTTGTAATTAATGAACCAATTGGTATTAATTAAGTATTATAAATATGGTCTATAATGACAAACATTTTATTTATATTACTTTCCAATAACGATTCTGAAAATGTCTAGTTAAATCTTATTCACATATGTATTATAGGATGCTTTAATAAGTATTATTAAAATTCAACATGTCACTTACGAAAGCTATATTTCTTGCAATTTACTGTAATTTATGCGAGTGTTGATTATTATGACATTTCCGCGACATCGAGGAATTACAAACGTTTATGCGTCTTTTCTCTGCTTATATTGCGCACATTATTAACTCTTTCGCAATATTCGTTATACTATGTTGATACGTGTAATGATTATGATTAATGAACATGTCAAACTCATTGCAAGACATCTAATAAGTAGTCGAGTCATTCATGGAATATTGACTGTTGCGTATCGGGGAAATGTGATCGGTCGTACAAAATAACGAGAAGACGTGAAATTTTCTAGATCGCGATTTTCTCTCATTGACACGTGAAATAATTGCACCGTGTAACGAATGATTAATTTCTTCCATGATTTTTTATTGTAAAAGCATACAAGAAAAAACGTATAGATTGTATGTCGCTCGCTGTGCGTTAGTCTCAACAATTTCTGGTATTTTTTATGTCGAGTGTTAAAAAAAAAATAGCATTAAAGATCTAAATTCTCTCGAGTCTTTTTTTGTACCTATCTCAAATTTCCTTAATTCTATCGACTTTTACACATTATGAACTTGTTCCTTAATTAATTCTCCATTGATTAAAAAAAATTAATTGAAATGTATCCATTTTTGTGGAAGCTACGGTAACAAATATGATTGAGATTTCAGGAATCCAAGTGTGTATATTTCGGATTAAATCTTCATTATTCGCGTGAGATGGTAGATCTCATGAGATTTGTTTTCACGAGCAGAATCAAATTATACTTTTAATTGTGAAACTTAAAATTGAAATAATTAGCACTAAATATAATACTGTATATCTATATATATGTACGCGTAAATAGCATTGATACACTTATCGCCATTGTTTAATGTCATGTTTGTGAACAATTCGACTTTTCCGCGAGTCTCGATTAGAGACTGTAGGTACACAAAAAGCCTATAGGGTAATCCTAGCGGGAGCATAAAGTCGAGCGGCGATCCTCGTAGACGACCACGGCGAACGCCAGTAGTTCCGGCGAACCGACCAGTAATTAACTTCGCTCTTAACTTTCCTGACCTTCTTCCAGCAGTGTGAGTCTGCCCCCACCCAGCTTGGCTTTATCGAGGTCCGACTTCCTCTCCCTGTTCTCAGGATCGCTCGGGTCCTGGCAGGTATATTTGCCGCATCGCGTCCCCATACCGCATTCCAGAGCCCCGGATGCATCCCGCATTGCATCGCACGAGTGCGTCGGCCCCGCGTGCTCTCCCGAGCGCGCATGCACACGCATAGAAAGGATTTCTTCCGGGACCGCGGCCCCGGAAATCGAAGGGATCGCGCTCGCACGGGGCGTGGCTATTAATTCCATCGAATCCCGGTATATAAATAAGGTTAAAGCGCGTACCATGCTTAGCACGAGGCGCGCATTTAATTCGCTCGATTCTGCTTAGCGCGTCGTCGCGCTAAAACCGTATTCACACGACTTAGTTCGAGAAATAATAAAATATTAACGATGAAACGATGAGTAAATTATACATCTACAAATAAATAACGAAACGATGGATAAATAACGCGTTTGTTCACATTGTAATTATTTTATGGATCGTACAAAAATATTCTTTATTATATTATTGGGTCTTATGTCTAAACTTTTTGAGGAGACAAATGTCTGCAAAATTCATTCTGCATCATATCATTTAATCATCTAATAAATTAATATATACGTTATTTACATGTATTTTATCTATGTTTTGTAAATATTGCAATAAAATAGAATTTATTTATCTCAGCCACATACATGAGCTAAAAAAGGGAAGAAATAATACAATAATCTTGAAAAAAAGCTAAAGTTAAGTTAGAAAATTTGTTATTTGTAAAATTACTTAATATATTGTGTTTTGACATAGGTTTTAAAAATCCAAATAGGGAGCAGACGTTACTTGTCATTATTTTAAAAAGACAATTAAAACGCCATTTTGATGCTAAAATGACGACAAATAATATCATACTTGCAACTTGGAAAATTTCTATATAGTATATAATCTTAAATAGAGTAGAAAATTTTTTAGCGATGATTCTAATTATAAGCCATATATACATATATTCTCCACAACATTAATTTTTTTTATAATTGTAAACGATTTATTTTAGACAACTATTAAAGACAAGACATAGAAATTCGCCTTAAAACTCGTAGACACATTCACCTGATATTTTAAATGTCCCCATCGCTGTTATTAATTACGCCACATGAACACGAGCGACTTTGCGCTGCCTGGAAACTGGAGCCGCTATTGTAATCCACCGCGGGGATTCTTGCGCTATGAATTGTCCACAATGTTAGGAGAGGGCACAGTTCTGAAGAGGGTCGTGGTAAGCGTCATTTGAATTATAAAATTAATGCGATCGCGCGGCAAACATAGTCTTCATGTCGCGTAATCGCGCATTAAATTGTGCGCTGTATTCACGGCATTGTCAGAATTTCTTATACAATGCCACATGTGCCATGATCATTTTTAAAAGACTGCTAAAATATTTTTATTACATTTCTATTAGTCTGGCAAATCATTTGAGAAATATAAAGTCAGACTTTTATCTTGCTTATAGTTTAAATAAATTCACCAATTATTTACTCTCCTTTTTTACAATTAATATTTATGCTAAAGAAAATAATCGCGAACATAATTTTTTATTTATAATATGTATTATAGTAAATATTACACATAGCAAAATTATTTCTCGTTATAATCACACAAAGCATAAAAAGTAAAAATATTATTATACTATGTTCTATATTAGTTTATATATAATATAAGGAAAGGTACATATACGCATGATCCGCGTGAAAAATCGGAGTCAAAAAATCAGGCAACGTTCGTATGAAACGTTCGTTGACCGTGAGATGGAGCTTAGCAATTAAGCAAATGCGCCAGGGGGGCGGCACTTAATTAATTAGGCACCTCGGTCAATTAACCGAGAAGCGTTTAGTTGGACTGGTACTTCGCCGCAGGAGTGACATTCCGGAGTACACGCAAACTTCATATGAGACAAATGAGAGACGCAAAATCTTCCGCGTAATTATTTCCACACAATAATGACGCAAATGCTCTTCTCGAGATAACAAACAACATGAAAAATATTAAAAACAGCGTTATAAAATTATTTCTACATATTTGTTATTTAATTTTTCCAGATAAGAAAGTAGAAGTGAAAAAATAACTGATCATTATTTCTGTCTAATATGCAAAATTCAAGAAAACTGTGATTTATTTGTATAATAAACAACATGTTTTAGTCATGATTTTACGCTAAAATATGAAAAAGTTTAAATAATATTCTTTATTGAAAGAAATTAAACTTGTTACTTATAAAGAAAATTAGTCTTTGTCAAAAGTTATTAACTCATGGCGGTCTGACAAGTTTTTAAAACGGACTTCCATTAGAAATAAATTAATTGAATATTGCACATAAAAGTGATTCTCGGCATTTTACGATTGTAAGTAATAAGATATGTGTTGGACAAGTACGTTTAAAAGTGAGTGATGAGACGTAGGTATGGAACCGCACGTGGAACCACAAACTACGTCGAAGGCGCATCATCTTCGGTGGGGCCCGCATTGCACGCGCGCACGTGCCCGGCGAGAGGGAGAGAAACGCGGCGTAAACTTTCACCCTGCTGGGCTCGCGTGGTAGTCGTGTCTCCACGCGGCGTGTACACCACAATAGTTAACCTTATGACTTCGCGCGCCAAGAGGTCTCTTCCCCCTTTCTCTTTATGCGGGAGGGGACTTCTCTCCTCGACGTTGTCTGCATGCGCACGTATGGGGCCCACGGCGAGACACGCGCGCATCGACCTATCAATCATGCAGCGATATTCACCTCCGTGACGGGCAACCTGGAAGTGGGCGTGCAGTACAAAGTCGTCGCCACCTTTGACCTTCGACACGCGTCTGCGACTGCTGCCGTTCCTGCGGGGAACGATCATTTCCACTGTGTAATTCGCGACCGATCTCCAGCTTTGACCTTACTCTCTGATGGATTTTCATTTTTATAATCCGTAAAAATGATAACATATGCGCGATTTTCAATTAAAAAAAAAAAAAAAAAAAACTTGAACGGAGAGAACGGTTTTAACGAATCATTTAAAATTTAACTGAATATAGAATACTGAAGATAATTTTATTGGATTATTAAAATAATTATATGGAACGTTCAAACTGGTTGCTAATATAGAAATTTTTTAGAGCGTTGCAGTTCATATTCGAGTTTCCTGTATATAATTATTTTGAAATTAATTCTATCTTATCAAAGACGGAACTGATCGATCGGATTGGAAATTCTGGTTTACCATGTTACGAAGTTCACGGATGTAAGAAACAAGCCGTCTCTCGTCCTCGAGACGAAACGCGAACCTAGAAATGGATATGCTTTGTAACGACCACGGTGACCTTTAACCTTCAAGTATCGACAGCGCTGCTGTTTCTATGTCTTTGCGCGCACGAGGAAGCGGCGAATGGCTCACTTTTCGTCGAGAAGATGAACGACCTTACGCTGCGCGAGATAACTCGCGAATGAGACTGCTGCGCCGACATGTTCCACTTCGTCGATCTTTTCTGATTCTTGCTAACCTTCGACGATGATCTCCGCGATATCATAAACTTTTAAGTTGTTCCATTTTTGCTTCTCAGCGATTACTTATTAAACACGACGACAATTATTTTTGAGATAACTATGTTGTGTGTTGAGAGTTCAATAACTCTAAAATATATATTAAAATATGCTGAATTCAATATGAAAAAAATCATGTAAAAGTCGGCATTTCTTCTTATTTAAACATCTAAATTGATTCTAAATTTGGCGTATCAATAACGAATAGAAAATCATGTTTTATTAATGTATTTAAATTATTTTAATAAGAAATCTCATTCGGATATATTATAATGTAGTATATAAATCTATAAAAACGAGAACATTCTTTCATCAGCTTGGCATAAAAAGATATAATATATGCAGAATTATTGTCGCAGCAGGATCACCGCATAAAAACTGTGTTTAAAAAAAGATATTTTATAAACATGTGCTAAATAACCTTGGGCTCCGATGCTTGTCGAAATAATTGCCAATTTCAAAGAAACCAACATCACGTTAATGACGTTCAATCATTTCAAACAGAAACAAAACCATATATAGCCTTCAATTTTTTTGCCATGAAATAATTTTCACAAGGTTACAAATTATTTTTTTCATCTCTTTTTCAATCTTTGTTTCCCTTTTTGATGACTGTTGTCTTTATAAATATCAAAAACAGATAAATAATTAACAGGATTGTCTGATTATCTTTTGGAATAACTAAATTAATACAGATTATACACAACACGAAATAATGATAAAATAAAACGAAAATTAAATAACAAAAAAGTTGTAATAAGATATCATTTCACTCTTCTCTCTCTGTCTCTCTCTCTTTCTCTCTCTTTCTTTTAGCAGAAAAATCTACTGTGTGCAATAATGTATTTTACAATAGTTGTTCGATAAGTCTGTTTATGACGTAGGAACAGCCCGCGTTCTCAGCTGTTCCTTTTCATCGTGGTGGTCCGTCTAGCTGGCCTTAGATGCTACGGCGTTTCTTAATAATTCAAGTGGCTGCGGTACGTTCGGAGTGGTGTAATAAACATGCATCCCCGTGCTTTACTCGTCGTGGACCGCGCGTTTTTCTCGTCTTTGTCGCCGGTCGCTCCGTCCCACCGCAAAAAGTCATTAGGAACAGGTTTTAGAGTTTCCAGTTAAGTCATCAGGGCGACGTTTTAGAGCCGTCAATAGCGCCGATGCGGCAGTCGCTCAGTAATTTACAGCCGTTTCAATACCTGCGTGCCTAGGGTAGTCAGAAGAGTATGATCGTTTTTATGCCATTGCGATTCTAAATTACGTACCATAAGCGAGAATCGCGCAAAACTCCCGCGGAGCTCGCAAAAACTCTATCCTGTCTCGCTTCGCAGTGACGCGATTATGTAAGTTCACAGCAAGACGATATGTGCGCGATGATATGCCAATGATTAAATACATACACATACAGTTTATATAACTCTGTTTTCTGTTTTGCAAAAGTGGGATCATCTCCAGAAGAGTTGATCTTTCCTCTTCCATTAACATTTTTCTCATATCTTTTTAAAAAAAATCTAAATTGTGTGTTTAAAATCATACATTTCCTATCATATCTCTCATATTTTTATCTTCTTTATCATTTTCCAATTTATTATACTTATTTTGCCGTTATATTCATTGCTTATAATTCTGTAATATAATATAATTATTATTGATTTATATTCGATGTTAATGATAGTATATGTTTTATTTAATATATAATCATTACATTTATCATTGACAGTAAGTACTACTTTATTTACATATAGTATTGATTTCTATTGATATCGAAATAAATTAATTTTAACCTTGATTTAATTTATTCTCTTTTAAATCATAGAACTAGAAAAAGATTATATGTAAATTAGACCATTTTAAAGTTAATCTACATTGTTAGAAATAAGCATAAAATCTCAAATTATTCGTATGTCTATATTTTACATTTTATTTCTACTATTTGTTCACAGTAGTCCCGTTCCAACATCAGAAAGATCTGCCGCTTTGATTTTCATTCCCAATAACGCGGCATGGTGCACCATCGAGCGAAAGCGTAACGAGCGTGGCGCACGTTGACGCTATAAGACGTCCTCCGTGTGGGAAGGTGCAAGGACGTCGTTACGGAATAAAGCCGCGTACACACCTACGGATGACCGTGGCTAAGCTAAGTTCTAAGTAGCTTACGAGCGTCTCGATGTCACAGAAATATCCATCGGAGGCGTCCGCCTCCTCAACCGTTCGCTGCACTCCCTACGCGCGAATTTTCTTTTCTTACTCCACCCTTGTCTTTTCCTCTATCTCTCTTTCTTTTCCTATCTGTCATCTCTCACCACTGCACTGCGACATACGGCCCGTTAAAGTGACAGTGCCCACGCTGAAATGCCTCCATGAAGAGCGGCTAATTGTGAGGCGGTTGATAAACTCGTTTATCGCCACGGCGACAGACGCAATGCACTTCTTCAAGATGCGATCGGCAATATAATGCACTTTGCAATTCCTCTTAATCGAATCGAATAATAATATTTGTGCATTTCATTTTCTTGTGAGCTTACATGAAAATAGCATTAAGTCTGATAGGAAAGCGTACTACTATTAATATTGCTTCACTGATAACCTTTCGCGTAAAATATATTTAGTACATTGTAAAGATTTTAACAAAAATATTTTACAAACTTCAACCATATAAATATTTAGAGTTTATAAAATTAATAATTTATTTTTAATATAGAGCATTAGTCATAAGTATAAAGCTATAAAGCATCCTCAATTTTTTGCATTTTTTTGGAAAAGGCGGTAATAAAGGAGAACTAACAAAATATTAAAAAATTATTATAAAGATAAATATTATTTTTTAATATAAAACTATCTGTTTAAATTTATTTTTAATTAGATATAAAATGTACATCAATTTGTTGGGATGCTTTGTATTTCTGGCCAAAGCTGTATTAGACTTTTATTATTAGCATTCTCATTTTTTTAAGGAAAAGATTATGCAAATTGCGAACTTGTCACGTTTTAATATTATTAAACTGAAATGACAATTATAATATTGCAAGGATATTATGTTTTATCATAATAAAATTCTTTAATTAAGGATATATATATATATATATATATCAATATTAATATTTAAAAAAATTTAAAATAATGTGTTTGAAATGATATATAATAACGTAAAAAATGGATCGTCAGTAGATAGAAATTCCTCGCTTCTACCTTGCCCGGCTGCACCTCCTTTCATCCTCCCTTGCACCTTCTCCGCATTATCGCCGCTACATGAAACGAGACCCACGCGTATATGCGTTGCGAAAACGCGTCGGCGAAGGCTGCCCAGATCGATTTCGCAGGTACAATGCGCCTATCTTTCCAATAGCCTTGCATACATGCTCGCTGCTGCACCGAGTAACGCGATAATTCTTCACCAGTGAGAGAGTGTAGCCAAAAATAATAAATCATTTGTGCTAAAAATACTACACGGTGAAAAGTTCTGCATTATAGACAGACATTTTTAATTATGATTTTTGAATAACTAAAATAATTTTTGTTACACATATCTCGTCACAAGTTGACGATCTGTACTTTAAGAGACTCTTTGCTGGATTGCAAATTATTTTATATAGATAATTAAATACGTAAAATGTAAGGAGTAATTTTGGTGTTTTGTTTCATAGTCATAAATTGTTTCGCTTTGAATGTTGATCAATAATTTGTATTTGATTTATGTCGCTGACTACATCAAAGGTCGAAACGTATGATTTTATTTACTGACTATTTTTCGTATTATTTAAAATAATTCTTTCAATTTTTAGAAAATTTTAACATAAACACTTTAGTATTTAAATCACATGCAAGTGACCTAGGATCCCTCGTGCAATTCTAGATCACTTGCATGTGATTAGATGCCGGGCTGAATCGGTTGAATCGTCCCGATGATTGAAATTGAGAACAAAAAGTAGCGGACGCGCAGCGCTTGGAATTGAGATGAATGCGGCGCGAGCAAGATTGATTCTCCTCATTAAGTCGCGGGCTCCGCGCGCACAATTAAACGCGCATTACAAACGGGATGCGAAACGCGCGCGAACGAGTCGGGGCAAGTACGCCCTAACAAGAATGAACATTCCGCGCGCGGAGGTCCCTCTATTACTGCGTTTGAAATCGTAATGCCCGACGACGCGCATTAAAAACGCGTTATCTCCCTGTTCCTTCCCTTTCACCTGCTCTCTCACTCTTGCGAATTACTCCACTGCCCTTCATCGAAGAAAATGCAGCCCCATAGCACCGTCTCAAGGACTTTTCGCCGCACTCGCAGGCACATAACAAATATAGACAAATGTAAATCGAGCAGACTACCTGTAGAATGCCAATCGCAGCAAGTCGCGCTAAATTCTTAATACTTTTATTTTTGTATTCAACGTTATTATGTATATGTATAGTAATATATAATGTAAGAGAATTTAAGAAAACAGTTTTATTCACTGTAGTTGTGATTATATTTATATATTAATTTATATATTAATATTTGAAGTTATCGTAATTTATAGAAATTAATTAATCAATTTAAGTTCCTCGTTCTTCCAACGAAGCGGTCATTTAAAATAAAAAAAAGAGACTAAATAAGTGAAATAAATACATTTACTTATCGAGTTTTCGCGCGACATCTTACCTCGTTACAAACGAACAACGTACAGTTTTAGTAGGTTATGACCGAAAGCTTCTTTCGCAAACGACTTTTGCGTTGGGTGGTCCCATTGTGTGCAACCAGACAGACCAAAGTGGATTTTAAACGTCCGACTGGACATAAAGAAGCGCAGAAATTTACGTTTGCTTATTGCTCGCGTGCACGCGGAAAGAATGTGACGTACTTACACCAATTTCGTAAGGTTCCGGTCGCGACGGAATCTTCCTCCCTCAGGAATCTCCCAGCATTAGCTCTTTTTCCGCGCGCTCCGCTTTTACGAGTACCTACCGATGACACTCGTTTGTGCGGGATGTACAAACGACGACGCAATACGACGGGGATGGAAAAATGTCCCTTCGCCCCCGATACTGGGAAATGCGGCTAATAATTCCGACCGTCTCCTGGTCGCCGCCACCGACGTGGCCGTCGTCTCATTACGCAGTTATCATTATTTTAAATGGACCTCCTACCTGCTCTGCTCTTGCTTGCGCTTATCCGCTCTGCAGACGATTCTTTTCACTCATCTTTCTGTCCTGAAAGCCGACACAATGCGACGCGCGGGAGTCGCTTTTTATCCTTTCGCAACAGACGACGAACGTAATTGCCGACTAATACGCACGAATTTTACGTCAAATTGAATAAGACTAATTTAAAGAAAATATGACTAAGGAGGAAAGTCTCTCTATTTATTCATATGTTTCTAAAAATTCGAAACTACGATATCTGAAACAATATTTGATGTTGAAAATATTGTAAATGTTTGAAATCACGGGTATAAAATAAACAATTTTCGGGTAGAACTTTAAATAGAACTTTTCTAAATTATATAAGTGTTATGTATAAATCTTCCTTATTTCAAAGACATTAATATTAGCTTATCACTTTATGCTAATTTATATTTAACATGTATTCTTCGCTTTCATAAACTTTTATATAAAAATAATCTTGATTTACAAAGAAAAAATATTGCGATACATTTTTACGTCATCAAAAAGGTAAGCAGACATTTCTGTTCGATGAGAGTTCCTTTTGCTTAAACGACACCGTTTCTCAAGCGGAAGATCATCCTGTAGAGGAAGAAAAAAAAGAAGAAGGATGATTCTGTCCAGGTAACCTCCTTGGATAGACCCTTCCACAACTTATTGCTTCAATTCTGAACTGGACAGGGATTCCGGAGATCCTCGCGACTGAAATTCGCCCCGGTAAAAACAACGGCGGGGCGCTAATATAGACGTTGAAAGCTACATCGATTCTGAGAAGCTCGCGTGACGACTTCCGTTCCTTAGTAATTCGCGTTCGCCACCCTGCCGTCCGTCGTCATCGTCGTCGGCTAGAAATACTCACATCAGACACTGATGACAGGTCGGGACCTTTTCGCTCGTAAATTCGCCTAGCGGTCACTTAATCTACGCGTTTCCGAACCATTAAAATATATTGGCGCCTCGTAGAAACTTAGCGCCGAATTCAGCAACATGCGTCATTACGACGAACCGTCGTTAGAAGCGAGAAGAGTATAGATACTGCCGACCATGAGCGGCGCGACGCGGATGATGAAAAGAGTATTGAAATTCTTTTGAATTTTTATCGCGAAAAAATGAAATTAATTAAAATAGATATAATTGGATGAGTTCTTTTCATGTTGCTGATGTCGTGATGTTTCACGATATACTGTGAATAATATCGTTACAATGATTTTGTTTCTTAATTATTTTATTTAGATATATCTAATGATAAGAGAGTTAAATATTATATAACAACTTATATTCAAAATTTATTTTATATCAGCAGAAAAATAAAAGTTGAGATGTATATAACATCACCATGATAATTTTCTAAAAAATCATATTTATTAGAATATGTTTATCAATGTTTAAGAAACATTTTCTCGAATTTATATATAAAATTTCATTTATTTGTACACACACATATACATATTTTTAGAAATGATCTTATCCAATAAACGAAACTTCATTTACAAGAAAACGAAAATTTAATCGGAAGGCACTGTTCCCTTTTTCGTAAAACAATGCATTGTTCACAAATTTAATAAAGTTAATACAACTTTAATAAAATTGATTTTTATTTATATAATTAGGGATTATGTTAAATTTTTTTTAGAAAAATACTTGTCGGCGCCTATGGCGTTAACTCGTTTGGAATAGCACGCGTACGCGAGACACCGATTGTTGGCCGAACCTTTATGGCTCGTAAATCTGTTCTGTCGCTGCGCGATCTTTCGATCCCTTTCTTTGCTTCAGAGGGACTAATAGCGGCCGCCTGCATACGTTTGGCGCCGGATCGTCCATCATGAGATACGGCCCGGTCTTTATAAATACGGGAATGTACAAAACATACCTCAATAAAAGATTTTTCACCTTTGGCTAATTTCGATTTAACGGCTTAATTGTTTTGTTATTAGTAGTTACGATAAACTTTTAAATAAGATCATTATGCATAGAACAAATAAATAATCTCATGTGGAAAATTAAAAAAATAACAAGTCAATAACACGAGTTGCTATATATATTTACCTATTTCATAAACTGTCTACTACACTAGAATTGTGAGATGTCATTATAGTTATTGAAGATAAAGTATGGCAGAAATGTACACAAGGGATAATATTTTTGTATAATGTAGATATAGAGAAAAATATCCTATATGTGTGTATACATATATATATAGAAAGAAGCTCAATGGTAATAGGAACCTGTCAATGATGCTCGATATAATGCTCATTGCGTGAGACTGCGCTTTTTTTCTGCAGACACCGCAAATAACATACGCATGCATGTCATATCTGAAGAGCTAATAGAAAAGGCGGAAAAGGAAAGATAATGATAGGATATTCTGTATGTAAGCCTATATAAATTATGGAATGACAAGTAGGTAACGACATCATAAAGTTGTCGGACAGCTTGTACCTTCTGTTTCTGTTATCTTTTCTGAAAGTAGTCACGTTACAATTCAATATGATTTAGTGTATTAATCACGTTAAGTGAGATAGCAAGAACTAATATTCTACTTTTTTCTATTTTCTTCTAAAGTTGTGATTCTATTAAATTGCTAACTTAATGTGTTCAATACCACGTAGGTTACCAATAATTCGCGTAAGTATATAATTATAATATCTGTTTCAATACTGGTACATCAAAATTTGTATAGTAATATAATATTCGTAATTTTTTAAAGTCAGTGAAATAACATGTTATTTAACAAAAATTAAAATCCTGTGGATCACAAATAGTCCACACAGCGTTCAAGTCATTTAAAATTGTTATAATTTATAATATTATAGTTTTATTGACAAGTTTCTGCACGGAACATGTTAATAAAACTATAATATTATTAAATTATTGAAAAAATCATTGTGTGTAATCATAAGAAAATTTATAGAAGAGCTTAACAAATGATATTTTGACTTTAAAAACTTTTTCTGCTTCGAAAGAAGAAATCAGGTATAATTTCCAAAAAAAACTGATGTTAGAAAAACGATAGAAATAAAATAAGATAGAAACTATATTGAACTTAAAAAAAGCTAACCATATCTGACCATCATGTCTGAATTCACTTAGCGACTAGCCGTAGGAACGAAGTCTTCCGTGTCGAGTTTGTGAGCGAGACGAAAGCGACGTTTTCACGGTTAACTTCGGTGTATCGAGACAATGTCGCTTGGCAGTAGCCGTAAGTTTAACGGTGGTCAGTCGGTTGAGAGGAAGAGAGAAAGAGACAGATAGAAAAAAAAAGAACGGAGTCGTCACGTTTTCCTCGCAGTGGCGATGACGGCAATGACTTCGTCCGTCTTTCTCATCTTCGGAGCTTCGAAATGTACTCGCATTTGCCGATGGTTCACACTGTTCGTCGCGGTTACACTTGCTCTCGAAGTTGTTGCAGCAACAGTGAAAGATTGGCAACGGTCACCGCCGCTCCGCTCTGCTCCGATGCTCTTTTTTCGCCGTCTACGACTCCGGGTAACCTTTACTTAGCGTACACTTCCACGGGCAAACAAAAACACAGCGGGCGATGACTCTCAAACATCAGAGGCCCGGCGCCCGCCTCGCGAAAGCGCCGTCTTCTTTTCCTCCGAAGCCTTTTTTTCTCCTCTGCAATCGCTACCCGGATTAAGAAGGGGATCAATATGAAATATAAAAAATGAAGATAGAGAAATCACGGAATGAAAGAAATTGTATCAAACTCCTTCCGCAAAAATGCACACATGACGTAAGGAGATATTTTATCCAAAATATACATATATAATATAATAGAAATTTGACAAATGACAATATAAATTTAAAATATAAACAAATGGATTTCTTTCTTTTTCTGTCTTCATAAAATACATAATTTTGTAAAATTTCTTGACAACTCATTACATTAAAATTTTATGTGCGTGAAATTAGCACCGCCATTTTGAAAAAAAAAAAAATTAAATTTGTGCTGAATTGTGCTAGATTTGTGCTATATTGTGCTAGCGTAGCACAACTCAGATATACAGTATCGATCACGTGGAAGCATTATAAACTCGAATTTCAACAAAAAAGCATTGCGCGAAGAGTCGCGCTCAAGAGTAAAGTACCCTTATAATATCGCTGTGCCGGCGAATATAATGGTTGTGCTGAGTTGTGCTACGCTAGCACAACTCAGATATACAGTATCGATCACATGGAAGTACTACAAACCCGATTTATGGGCAAAAAACCGAACACGGAGGGAAAAACTTATATTTTTAGTCATAACTTTTGGTGTTATGAAAGAACGGCTGAAATCTTTGCGGCACAATGTAGCACAAATCGAGCACAATTCAGCACAAATTTTATTTTATTTTTTTTTCAAAATGGCGGTGTTAACTTCATGCACATTAAAATTTTTAATCATTATTAGTTCTATTAACCTTTATCTATAATATCATGTGAGACTCGTGATAAAAAATTCGGGCCAAACATAAAAATCACGAGTGAAGGTCGTGGTCGAGGCCGTGATATTTCGGTACAAATATAACAAATACAGATCAGGCTTTTGTTGTGTGTAGATAGGACCAAACGTATAAACAATACAAGTTTATGTTCGACGCGTGATTGATCTTGCTGTTGATTGTGGCACGCGCCGTCGGAACTTAAATCGTAGTAAGTATAAAGAGTTACGATGACTTTGAAAAATATATAATTAGAGTATATATTAATAAGTAACGTAAATGGAAATACAATTATTTTTTCAAAAAACACGTATTTAGCAATAATTAATCAATATTTCTTAACAAAATCATTTTGCAAAATTTTTATTCTGGAATTTAATTTAAATTCAATAAAAGAAGAAACTATGCGTTATTTAATCGCGTTTAAATACCAAGTAAAATTTGGCTGTGTTAATGCAAATCATAGATATTTTGTATCTTATAATCTAAACGATATTTTTTCGCGTTCGGAAATTTATTTAATCGCTTGCGTGCAAACAGTGTCGAAATATCGTAAATTATTCTACCCTAATAAAAGTCGTTCCACGTGTTAGATATTATAGCTCTAAATATAGCAAAATGTCTTATAAGATTTGGTAAGTTATAAATTTGTACTTTTACATTTCAAGATACCAATAATTTTTTTTATAAATGTAACTCTTTACTTCTTTTAGCAATTTTATATTTACATGTATAATTCTTACAAGTTTTATATATTTTGTCATTAAATTCTTAAAAATTTTATATAAATTACGTTTATGTGTTTATATGAAACGCGTTGCTTTCAATTTTAGTGTGTGTGTGTGTGTGTGTGTTTTTAACATTTTTACACTAAAAAGAACTGAACTTTATAAATATTTACTTAAATAATTCTAAGTAAATATTTACTAAATGTAAACATATATTTACTTGATATATAAACTATTAAATTTACTTTAATTATCACGTTTTATAAAATATTTATTTTCTGCAAATAAATGTTTTCTTAAAATACCATTCAAAGAAATATATATTAAGATTTTACTAAATTCTTTTTTAGTATAGCATAAATATTATCAATTTTGCAAACGATTTACAAGAATTATTAAAGTATACAGTTTTAAATTTTACCCGTTTTCATGAACTTTCATGTTTTAATTAAATATGTTTCATAATATTACAACATAATATCAAATTACCTTACTTAATTTTTTATCAATTTTAGCATTAATGATGTAGAGATGTTAGCTCTATTTCTATTAAACAGTCTTATTATTCCAATAAATCTTATTAAATTCGCGCCTGTGTTGATTAAAAATAACGAATATCGCGCGAACAAAGAAAGACACGATCGGAGGGAGACGTAAAACTGCGGAGGAGGAAGAAGCTGAACGGAAAACGGAGGCGAAGATGAAGGAGGGATGTGGTTCGGGGCCTTCCGTCACGAGAATCGCCGCTAATAGCCGCTTAAACGTGAAAGTAGTAAAGCCACAAGTGGTACGTAGCTCCTCGCGTAGCTACGTAGTCCTAAGAGGCCTATCCTAGCTGAAGAGCTAGCCGACACTCCCGACAGTCGGTAGTCGTAAAAATTCTTCAAGAACGCGGCGAAACAGAAGACCCTCAGACTTTCAGTCCTCCCGCCCCCTCTCACCTCCTCCTTTCAACCACCTCTTGTTCCTCCTCTTTGCTCCTCATTCCGTCGCTTCGTCGAGAGGACTTTTCTGTTGTGTTGCCGCTTTTCTTTCCTTTCCAGAGCCTTTTTTTTTCCTCCGGCCTCGCTAACCGAGAAAGCGAGCTATGCCGGTGCAATGCGGCGCATCGCGGCGCAGAGTAAACGTACGTAACGCCACGTAACGAACGTAATTACGCGCGCCAGTCCTTCGTACACGATAACCTGTTAATCCCTACCGCGGCTTTTCTCGGGCAGGAGAACACGTATCGACCAGCTTTACATGAATAAGTTTCTCTCCCCTTCTTCTCTTTCCCTCTTACTCTTCCCTTTGTCTTTCTCTCTTTCGACGGATCGTGTTCAAAGTGGAGTCTGCTCTGGCAGGTTGTAAAATCAGCCTAACGCGTCGTTAAATTACAGGACTGCTCTGAGAAAAAGAATGGACCGTGAGACGCTGCCGATTAAACATTCCGTAGAGCGCTACATGCTTGTCTTTAAAGCTTGCTTGAAAGCTCGTTTATTCTTACATTGATTTCACGTGTAGAATTGTTCGACGAGCTCTTCGTTATGTGGCCACTAGCATCTCGTGAAAGTCAAATATAGATCGCGAACAAACTCTCTATTAAAACATTAGTCGACTATAAAACACAGTCTATAAAGCACTAGTCGTTTTAAGTAGTTACAGTAGACGATGGTCAGACAAATTTGAAAACTTTACGCACCTACCTATCTTGTATGTACATTTGTACGTGTTATTTATTAAATCATATGAGTTAAACTTATTATTTTATATACAATAATAGATTCTAATTAATTAAATTATATCATTTAATTGTTTAGTCTTAAATGTGCGTGTAATTTGAAATAAAAATCTGAATAATATAAAAATAAAAACAACCCAATTTACCTGAAATATTTCAATTTTGATTTGTACATACGTAAAATCTACAATGTAATATAAAATACGCGAAGAAACAAAATAGATGTAAATAAAATAATAAATGTTTAAAATTTATTATTTCGGATTGGCATATAATTTTAATAATGCACATTACAACGTAAGGACATCCACGTGTCGGATTCTGCAAAATCGTAAAGCTCATAAAAATGGACAACCAAGTTTCTGTTACGATGTTCGTAGTCGACGTCGTGCCGGACACGCTTTGCTATATGGCCTAACTTTATCTCCCTGTTGGATCGTATAAGATCAGATCTGCTTTGTATCCTTCGTTGATCACCCACGCCTATGCCCACAGCCATTGTTCGGCGTAGGAAGGCCGTTTCAAGCGAACAGGTTCGCATTAAGGCGAGGAATCCGATGTTTCCTGGAAACCACTTGACGATGTGACGCGCGAGCTTTCGAATCGCGATGCTCACGCTATTCGGTGGAGTGTCTTTCGCTGCATACCGAGATTTGAGATTAGCCAATATCGGATAAAGAATCCCTGTCAATTCGCTGATTACCCACCTGAACGCAATCTAGTTAGAAATTGATACCGTCCGCGTGAATTTACAATCTCCTTTGGAATTTTATTGTCAAATCTATTGAAGGCGTTGATTTGGTTTCATTTCAGAACAACGTTTTGTATAAACAAATTATTCACGTATTCTTTTTTCTTTATATCTTAAACTTTAAAGAGAATAGAGGTCTTTGTTTAAAACCTTATAGTTTTTCCTGGTTAAGATTTGTTATAATTCATTATTTTATTATTGTATTTTTTGTTTCAAAATCTAACACTGTTATAGCGTTATTATAGTTTAGTGTTGTATGGTAAATTAATAACTTAACCACACAAGTAAAATTATATTGTGGAATAAATATCTTTAGAATAAATATACGTAATAAATAAATAATCTTACAGTTTAAAATATAAATGTTATGTAGCACGATGTAATTTCTGACATAAGCATTAGAAATATAAAAATGCATATCCATTAATTATAAATTAATAAAAATATATTATAAAAAAATACAGGAAAGTAATTATTTATATTATTCAAATTATCAATTTAGTTAAATTTTTATCGAAAATTAGATTTATCTTTTTATCTGTTTTAGTTTATGTCTTCTTTTGCAATTTTTCAAATAAATTTCTTTATATGAGATATATTTCAATGCTTATGCAAGAAAAAACACTAAAAAATGGCATTCAACAAAAAAGGATGAGAAGAGAATCTTTATGACAGAGATTGCTTTCTGTTGAACGAACGCGTCTGTGTTCGCTGTACGACAAAATGGGATCCGCGCCAAGAATGCAAAGCGATTAGAAGGATGCACACCGGCGCTTTTTGCGGCGCTACTAAACCTACACTCCTTACAACGACAACAAGCGAGGCAAAGAAATATCCGCACCGACAAAGTCCCCGAGTTTATCCAGTCGAGCGAGGAAACGCGGCGATTCTTCGTCGTCATCCTTATTACCTTCTGTTGACGATGATGGTTTTGCGGTTGCCGATTCAGACTAGCGACTCATCATCGAAAGCGAGAGTGAGCGCTGCATCTCGATGCTAATTGCGTTCGAGATTTAAATGAGCGAATAAACGATTAATAAAAGTAATTTATTAGCACAAATTAAACAGATTAGTTCAATAACGAGTCAAACGAAATATTCCGCAGATCTGTGACAAAAATTTTACACAAGATGTTTTGTAAAGTTCTTCTAATACTTTATAATTCTCTTTGCAAAATATTAACACAAAACAAATAATTACAATATTCTTTTAGTTTATTTTAGAGTTCCGTTGTATATATATGATGTGATTTTAATTCAATAAATCAAATTTTTAAATTTAATAAATTATGAGGCACAATAATTATAACACATCATTCAATAAGTCCCGGGCCTGACATAATAGATGGCACACTAATAACAAATCCATATGATTTTTAGAAAGTACTAAACCTTCAACATACGTGTCAAAATTTTAGCTCAATCAGGAAGCTTTATCAACACACGAAATTCAGATTTTTCCATTGTTTTGAAAAATGCAAAAGTAGCGTTATTTAAACCACTGTAACTGGTAAAGGTCCAATTGAGCTAAAATTTTGACACGTATGTTTGAGGGTTTAGTACTTTTAAAAAAAATCATATGGAGATTTTGGAGATTTGTTATTAGTGCGCCATCTATTACGTCAGGCCAGGGACTTATTGAGTGATGTGTTATAAATCAATTGTCAATTTTGTTTTTACAAATAAGTGATTTATAGTCATCCTCTGTATCACAAACTGCGTTAATACGTATTATAATTTTGAGGTTGAGGTCATTTGCATATCTCGTGCGCGTTGAATTAGCACTGTTGCGGTAACAGTACCGCAAAGGTGTCATCGGGTTAAGTACTTGCTCAAACATATGGCATGTAACATCGTGACAATTACGGTATTAACCGTGCTTGCATTACCATTTGTTGCATCAGAGTTGTTTGTAATGTTTCATTAGTAACGAGCACAGACATATTTCGACGAATACATTGATAAACGTCATACATATTACAAAACATATGCATTCTATAAAACAATAAAAGATTTGATAACAATTATCTGTATATCCTTTCAAAATTAATATTTAAAATTTGCTTGGCTATTAATTTTTCCAGATAAATAAAAATATAAAATATTATACTTGAATATAAAAAAATCACAATTATATGCACTGGATTTTTATATAACGATAATCTTTTAACCAATACATATTAATTTTATGCTACGTAAGATTGCTTTTATTTTAATGTACATTATTATTACGAATTATTTATGTAATAAACTTTCTTGCTTTACAGGAAAAATACAAAGCATATTTTAAAATATTTTATTCTTTTCCTTTTTTTTTTTTTTAGAGTAACACTCTTTACTTCGGTTAAATTTTAAAAACCGCATTTAACTCTCTTTCCCACGGTCTTATCTGCCTTTCTCCCATTCAAAAGGATGAACATATATTGTGCCATCCTAAAGGCAGAGAGCATAAAAACGTGTAACTAAAAAGATCAGAATGACCGTAGGTCACTGTTGCAGGTTAACGATCCTCGGAGAGAACCGCGGCAAATCGCTACAGTAAATCGCTATCGGAGCCGTTGTAAAGGATACCCCGTGTTAACTTATCCCGATAGGCCGCGGAACGCGTTCGGTGTTAGAGCGGCTGGAATGGCACGCAGCAAGGGGCAACATGAGCTGGAGGAAGCAAGATTAGGGCCGGTGCACCTGCGCGTCTGGCACTGGTATAATCGTACATTAAGTGCCTCTAATCCGATAAGAAATTGACTGACAAATCGCCCTACTCCGGTACTTTCAGACACATGCACGTGTGCGCGTACACATGTATACGCGAATGCCGCTACGAGCCAGATGAAAGAGAGAGTAAAACTTAATGTCAGTCGACGCTCCGTCATTCCCAAGGAACTCTCCACGTTATTAACTATGAATCGATTGCGCGTTTACTCGGCTAGATCTAACGTGTTCGTTACGTATAAATCAGAAAACTGGAAGTAATTTCTCAACATATAATTCCGCAAACGTATAAAAAAAAAAAACGTAAGAAACAAAAAAAATGCGCAAGCGTACGTGTATTACGGTGAATGATAAAAGACATTCACCATGTAACACTTTTGCATAAAGTTATAATTAAGCAAATACCTAAAGCATTTTGTGTTTAACATTTTAACTACCTGCGACTTTTATTTGAGAATGGCATTTGAAAGGTACAGATGTTATGTTTCCTGAAAGTTGAAACGCAATAACATACTCCAGCTGGAGAAAGGAGGTATTCGATAATATAATAAATACTAGTAGCAAGGTAGATTGTTCGTATAGAACAATTATTTTGTAGCTCGTCGTAAAATATAACCGAGGCAGTGTCAATATCTTGGAGATTGAGCAAAGAACATATTGCTGCAATCTCAGAGCGGTGGAGAGTGAGTCCTACCTTGTTCGCCAGCGCCAGTCGGACGACTTCAGCGGAGAAACAGGAAACTCGTCGTATTACCGCACTCGTGTTAACACTTCTCACAATTCGGGTGGTAGCTCGTTTACGCGTGAAACTCCACTGTCACTTTAGCTTAATAAAATGATCGCTGTTGCGAGTTCACAGCTTTTTCTGGTGAACGCTGCGCAACCCACTTCAATTCGCGTTATCTATCAGATTATATATATAAACTCCGTTCCTTTATATCTATTTGAATTATTATTATCAATCGCGACGCTAATTAGGTCAAAATAGAAACGTGTTATTTTTTAATAAGAGTCCGTTGACTTTTTCATGATACGTTTTTTTCCTAATTGCATAAATTTTTGCGCGATATCTAAATTAACATCCTCGAAAATGTCTATTAATCATCTCGATAATCGAGTATCTCTCTCCCTTTCTCTCTCTCCCCGTTTTTTTTTATATCTCAGTAACCCTCTCGTTCCCTTCTCCTGCCCGTGAAATCTCGCGATCGCGAGAAGAGCCAACCGGGACTCCCGATGACAATCAAGGTGTCACCTTGACGAGGCGCTACTATGAATTGTGCAGTGGGAGTTCGTCAAGAGGGAGATCTCGCGATGGCTCGAGCCTATGGTCTCGGGAGAACTGACAGCAGCCTCCGCTCACCGGAGTAAGGTACACCCTACTACTACTTTACCAATACAGTCACTAGTACTACTTCTGCTACTACTACTAATGCTAGTCGCGCGCGCGGAATCGCTCTCCCTCTTCTGCAATCTTGGCCGACCCGTTCGCTCTTCAGCTAGGTGTATCCCTCGCTATTCCTGTCGCCCTTCGTGTCTCTTTCTCTCTTCGTTTCACACCGACACGCAACATTCATACTCTCCCCATTTCTCTCTCTTTCTCTCGCTTTTGTCCGCTTCGTTTCCGCTAATCTACCTTCGTTTTCTCTCAGTACTATTCGACCGACCGTCTGAACGTCCTTACCACACGCGAATGGCGCACCCACATGAGTTCGGCCTCGTTGCTCGCGTGTTCGCACGCCGGCACCGGCGACGTGTGGAAGCCGGGGCACGCGTGTACGCGCATCCTGCGCGGCGTGTAAGGAACGCCGAGGATGCTGGGGTAGAAGCTACTATGTCTACCGCCGCTGTTTCTCTCTCTCTCTCTCTCTCTCTCTCTCTCTGCTGCAGACTCTATAAAAACTCACGTAGGATCAACAGGTTGCAATGCGTTGTGATACTATCGGCGGTATCTATTGACAACTAAGCTAATAACTGTAATAAATGCATGAAATGCACTGAAAATATATTCTTTAGTATCAAATGGAGAAGGTAAAGTACATTTAAACTAAATTAATTAATATTTAATGGACTTCGACTTCGCGAATTCTTACATAAAACGTGGTTATAATAGATACTTTATTTAACGAATGTTTTTTTAGCACATGTCATATGTTACATCACATACGTTTAATTTTGTTTCTTTAAACTTTTATATTATTTAATTCATTAAAGTTTTTATTAATAAAGTTTTATTGTAAAAGATCTGAACTAATTCTTCTGTTTTCCTTTTCTGTATAACTATACCGTTAATCACAAGAACATATATGAGTGTATATCATGTATAAATGTACGTGAGTACTGTATATTGAGCTCAGGTCTTTGGGTTTGCTAAGTTAAATGACCTTGCGAATCAGTCATCCCTGAAAAAACCTATAATTTTGTATTAAATTTACAACAACGTAGTTGACAATTTCGTGATTTTTGATAGCTTTACAATGAACGTAATTGATCAAACATGATAAACTAAATTGAAATCGTAGTGCAGAATCTGATCAAATGATTAACACATCATAACTGTAATTATTTTACACTATTTGGTTCTCACATTTAACGGATATTAAGATTTTTGCCGAAGTATAGCACATTATAGTTAATTCCTCATTGACATCGCAGCGAAAACAAAATATATACATTTGCTAGCTTCAAATTGCGACAATATCTTTAACAAAAACCACAAATCGTACAGTCAACGAAACTATGTTGCAGACACGCCTTGCGGTCGCGAGAATATCAGGGTGTGACGAGAGTAAACGGTAGTCAACGTATGTCTGTGTCTATTTCGAGTAGTCATTATTACTATGATTATACACTGCAACCAATTAAGATGTTCAGCAGAGCATTAAGCTATGTTGTCAACGCTTCGAGAAGAGAAGTGGAAGGTTTACTTTTGACAACTTGTTCTTTCAACAAACACAGAATCAATTTAGGAATTGAATCGTATTCGCTCAACAAATATAGATCTGCTATATACAGATGTATATCATTTACATGCTACACATATACATATACAATATAGAAGTTATATATTTATGATTTACTGGGTGTACTAACATTTTTATATATGTTAAATAAATATACTTTATCTTAAATTGAATAAAAAAAGTAATTATAATGAAAATGTTTATATTTTTTCATAAATCATAATAACATTACATTTAAAAAATAGACTATATATATACTATATATAAAATAAATTAAGTCATAAACTTTTGATAATAACTTATTACTTTGTAACTAGATTTATGTTATCAGAATTTGATTTTATCAATGAAACTATAATTACTTCTCCGTGTACATATAAATAGTCCACAATCAAAAAACTATATAAAAAAATAAGTTTGTAATAAAGAGATTACAAAAAAATATTTGAATCCAATAGTTTGCCACCCAGTAAAGATTTCTTAAGACACGTTTCTTTGGCGAGATGCGAAGCACTCGTGATTACGTTCATTATCGCAGCATCACATCTGAGCGTAATCTCGAATATAATTGCGGACACCTGACGAGAGCAGTTTCAGCAAGGGCAATTGCGCACTTGGTGTGCCACGCGCTAAGATAATTAAGTAAATCGCTTGCAGCGAAATAAGATCGAAACACCTATTTTAATTCGTCACGTGATTTTAATTGATTATATGCTTATTACTGTATTTAATTCAATAAATTAGTGGCAAATGTTATTTACAAGTTCTTTTTACATAAATTTAATTTTCTTTCGCATCATAAATTAATTATTTTATTTTACATTACGATCTAATAAACTGGTAGTAATTACAATTACGTTACACTCATTGTCAATACAAAGTCATTACAAAATTAATGAAAATATTTCAGAGTTTTACAGAAATATTTTATAACGTTCAATTATATTGTATATGTATATGTATAATATAATACTCGGTAGATAAGAAATTGTTATCAATATACATATATATAGATTATGCGCCTCGAATAATGAAGAAAGCAACAATTCAGCAATGCATTAAGATACACAAAATCGAATTACCGCACCGCAGCAGCTATTCGACAATCAAATCTACTACACGGTGTCCATACTCGTGAGTTAGATTTAGATGGATCTTGCAAATGAGCTTCTATTATGCACTTGCCATTTTGTTTCCTGGGTCATAAATATGCTCGCAAGGTGAACGAAACAGTTAAACGAGAGTAAGCGACGGAAAAAGAGAACCGGTGACATACGGAGAAAAGGAGAAGAAAAGGAAAATAAGAAAGGGTTGGTCGCGAGGAAGACACTGCAACATCGTATTTTCTGTTCGTTCATGCGGAATCGGTATGTCGTAGATATCGTTCGCGACCTTCCTCTTCTGGTAGCGGAGTTCGGTCTTGGCTTCGGTTAACGGTGCACCGTGTCTCTGTGCTGTTCTCTTCTCGGTTCACAAAGTAAGGACGTCGTGGACCTTTTACGGCGTGCACGCTAAATCGTCGGAATATGTACCAATAGGAAGGCAATGGCGATGGTCGGTGCAACCGTGTAACAACGGCGGATGCTGCCGCAAACGTGCCGTTTGCAAAAGAAGCCGTTCATTATGCACCGCTGCGGCGGCGATGGCAGCGAAGATTGCATCCCGCGAATATGTGTATCGAGGAGATACGCGCGCAACGGTGCAACGCCGGTGGGAGGGCGAGTAAGTGAGAATTGCACGCGCGGTGCGACTTATCACCAAGGGGCGCACTTTCGCGTTCGTCACGACAACTCGTTAACACTGCGTTTCCAATTTTCTTCGAATCATAAGTATAATACGAGCACACAAAATATAATATAAAATACAGAGACGTAATAAACGTACACTGCATGTATTGCGAAGGTATAAAAATACGAGTAAAGCTTTCTACATCAAAATTTATTTTACTGTAAATTCGCAGCTTTTCGCAGAAAATTATAATAGATATACTAATTAAATTGAAAAATATATATTAAATGTATATTTATTTCAGTTGTAAATAAATTACATTATTTTTAAAGATTAAAAGATTTTTATAATCTGAATATAACGTTTTAATCTATAGAATATTTGTTTTATATATGTAAGTAGGTTCCTTTATTTGCAAGGAATTTAATTGTTGTTCGTTTCAAAATTCATCCTATTTCAGCATCTGTGTATGTATACCTACAAGGAATAATAAAAAATCCTTTACATATATACTTATACAAACCATATAGACTATAGCTTCTCGTGACAATATCCACATTATCCACCCTGATCTTGACGGTGAAGTTTGCGACAATCTGAGAACGAGGAGTTCGCCATAATTTCCGATATTACTCCACGAGGGAGAAAGAGAAAGAGAGTCGCGCCGTAATCTCCATAGCGAAAAGAAACCCGCGCGCGGCGTTCCCTGAATGGTGCAATAAAATTAGGCTACCATACATAATGCGTCCCGAGGCGCGCCACCGACAGACGGGACTCCCATACCTTCGCATTATCCCTGCGGTAATTCTCGGGTACGCGAAACGCATTAGTCATTTTCGCGTAGGGTGGAGAACGCGCGGGGAGCAGACGAGTAAGGAGGAGAACGAAGATGAAGAGGAGGAGTAGGGAACTGACTTATATTCATCCACCTAATCCCCCTCTGATGATCAAAGATCCCCGACTGTTGGCGGCACCGTGGACGTACGGGGCAACAACGACCGCCACCACTGCGAGTCCCGCCGCCGCCGCCGCCGTCGCGTCGCCGCGTGCAGTTTCTTCTACGCTGCTGCGCCGCATCGCGCCGTGGGGTAATACAGAAACGATCCGTGCACTTCCGACGAGCGATTCACGTTTTCCGTGGCGCGGCTACTTGGGAGGCGAGCCGGTTGAATTAACTTAGCCTAACGCCTCGTTTGCCGCGGCTCCGCGTGCGCGCCTCTGCGGTTGCGTGCACGTATGTATGCACCTCGCATGCGTCTGATGCGTTCCGCATACGCGTTACGATGCATGGCGCTGTGTCGCACGTATACACACGCATAAGCTCATGGAACGCGTTGTTCGTCCCTCGCGGTGGCAGCGGCCGCGCGAGAGAGCCTACTGGACAGGAGTAATAAAGCAACAAGACAATGACGGTGATTTACGCGGTCCTACGGCAAATGGGCTTACCCGTAGATTTTTCGCGGGCAGCACGCACGTCGCGTCGGCGCGAGAGAAAGGTGGAGAGACTTCACACGCGCGATTTATTAATCTCGCCCGTGCGACACGCACGCAGATGCGACTTGGCTCAGCTCAACTGGACGCGGGACGATGCGACCAGGTGCTTTGACGCACTGGCACGTATACTAGGAGAATAGGAGATTATTCATTTAATGTAAAATACGCGGCGATATATCTATATCGAGTTCTACGAATGGGACTGGAAAATGTGATTAGGATGTTTTTCACGTATTATATAATAATATAGCAAATAATTTTTCAGGAATTTCTTTTCCACGTTCAGTAAATAATCCATTATATAAAATAGTAGTTGAAATAGTAAGATAATTTTGCTCTTGAAAAAGAAAGAATTTTTGAGAAAGAAGGTATCTTATCTTAATGCCAAATATATATATGGTATATATATATATATATATATATATATACATATAATTTTTTATAAGTATTTATGTAGATATATGTATATAGAACATTTTAAGTAAAATTTTTATTCCAAAACCATGAACATTTTTTATTCGTAGAAATATTTTATATATTATTATATTGCATGCATAAAAATGTTGTTGATATGCATTTTATGATTTTTCAATTGCTCATTTATTTTATATTTACAATTAGTTTAATTTTTCAATTTTCTTCTGGCTTTAATGTATAATTATTTGGAAACTAATGGTACGCATCCTCACTATGGTTGGTTAGTAGCAAGGGCCATTCGGTCGAAAATGAAGGGTCCATAACGTCACTGTCCTATAATGACCGAGCTGGCATGACGCCGAGAGTAACGTATAGTCACGTTTAAGGTTGGACAGGTAAAATACTCGATGTAAATTACACAGTTTAGATATGTAAAATACTAGGTATTTTACGTTCTTAGCTTCTTACGATGTAAAATACATCGAATGCGCTGTGTACGTCCCTTTTCAGACCGTTGATGGAATTTCAGCCGTTGCCAACTTGCCACATCCGCTGATTGTTGACACTTCAAAAAATGAGACTGTTTCACAAATAGATTTTCGTAATTATATAATACTATTATTAATACATATAAAATGTCTAACATATATCTAACAATATTCGTTAAGTCTACCACTATAGAACAGCTGAAAACAATATGACAGAGTATTTATCAGTAATTAAAGTAGTTATTAGTATGAACAATAAACACAACGAGTCATTCTTTTAAATGTCTGCAAGCAATCACTGAATCACATATAATTTGTACTTTAATTGGCGAAAAATTTATGGAAGGCGACTAGAAATGAGCATAAGGAAGAGAGAAATGGAAAAGGAATTGGTAAAAAGGACTACGAAGAGGAAAGGGATTGTATGATTTGGAGATAAGAGTGGTAATAAGTTAGTATTATTTTATCTATTTAAACCCTGCTTTTATCTTTTAATATGGAACATTTCCGTGATTAGTCTCTTATTTTCTGAGAAAACAATAAACGCAGATACATCTTCGTATAATGTGACATCTGAAGATGACTCAAATTTAGAGTCGAAACGTCATGTTCGTATTTTGAGAGTTATGTATTCACATAATCATTAAGTTATTCTTTAAGTTTAATGATATTTATTATCATACGCAATTGTGTGATATTTAGAATTAGAACTCTCATCTCGCAAAACGTATTGTATTCAAATGTATCTACATTTTTAAATAGTGCGACGGCATCAGAGACAATCCTTTTAATCATTTATTACGTAAGTGACGAAAGCAATTATTATTATTATTATTATTATGTATTATTTAAGACTGTATTAAGATGTCATAAACTAATTTGTAATAGAGCTATATTTGAATCTTCAATTATTTTCGAATAATAGCGGAGATATGTACACGCGAGTGAGGATCGCGCGCCGACCCTGAGCGCCATGTAGACAACAACGCTTATTCGTTAAATTTAACATGCTCTACTGCAAAAACTATTTGTCGGACGCAATTTTGTTAAAGGAAAAAGTTGTTTGTTTTAACGTAAAGTATTACGTCTTGTACTCCGAGTGCGGGAATTTTGAATCACCCTATCAAAACATATTTTTAATTAAAAACAAATCTAAATTAAAACTCTCGAGAATGTCAAATAAATAAAAATAAATAACGGGCTAGTGAGAGTTAAAATTGCGGTTGGTCGTGCAAATTAAAGGTTTTATTTTAATATGAGTACTTGTAGACTTTATTCAGACGTTTCGGCTACATTTCGAGCCATCGTCAGTGGTTCAAATTATAAATAACATTCATCGATGGCTGAGCAGGAAGTAGCAGATTCATCTCCTCATTAGATTATTTTGTCCCAAAATTGATCGATCTTGTGGCAATAAATGGGAAAAATTTCTATATTTTTAATTGGTCTCTCTCTCTCTCTCTCTCTCTCTCTCTCTCTCTCTCTCTCTCTCTCTCTCTCTCCCCCCTCCTCTATTTTATATTTAATACTATTGTGCCTTGGTCAGCACAGGATTCGAGATTTGTGCTAACGACTAAAAGAAAATGAATCAAATCTTTTTTTAACAATTAATAAACTTTAATTAACACACTTCAATACTTGTTAGAATTATTCTTATATTAAAGTATAAATAACACTTTTAATTACTAACAAATAGCTGACAAATGTCATAGGTGACCGTGTGATGTGAATTAATCGAGTGACCTGTACTCTTTCTTTTGGTTTTTATCCTCGTGGTCTTATGTCCTTGCCCTGTCGGTACATAATCGTCAGCATTCTCATGATTACAATTACGTTGCTACGATTGAAATCTCCGTACCGATCGCGCAACCGGGTCATGTCCTTATTACTTATATTTACATTTTATCATAATATGTATCTTGAAGTCTTATTTTTACATTTTTTATTATTGCTATTTCTTAATCTTATTCTTTCATTATCTGTTCTTATTCTTAGTCAATTGTACAATTGCATTTGTGATATCATGTATACATGTTTAAAATGTTTCCATGATGATATGGCTAATATATGTCAATTTTAGCAAATATCATAGATATGATATATGTAATTATCTATATTGAAACCAACATTTAACGAATGTGTGCAAAGTTAACGTATCTATACGTTGGCCATATCATCTGGAGGCGCCTTAATATAACCATTACATTGTAATATAATATAATCTATAATAAATTCAACATTATACTACAATACAATCTATATACAGGGTGATTCAGAACAACCCCAAGTCTTTGCAAAGACGTATTCCTGACTGACACGATTTTTCCTGTATGAAAATTTTATATTCGATGTTTACTTTTTGAATTATTAAAAGATAATGTTATAGCGAATTACGAGCCGCGTAAAAAAGGTAAGCAGGGGCGGCGCACTTACTGTCCGACGCGAGCGAGCACAAGGGGCACGATCGTTACGATCAAAGACCAATTTTTCTGATCATAAATAATGTAAAATACTTTAAATCATATTTATATCATATATTTTGTTTTTTATGCAACTGATGAAAACTCTATTCTATAAGTATACAAAACGAAAATTTGTTTTTCATTAAAAAAATCTTATATTTGCTTCCCAAATAACAATATGTTATCCAAAAGGTTTCTAAAAGATATCTTATTTTTGAATCTGATAACTTAGAGAAACTTCTTAAAGATCACATAAAGATAACTGAATGTTATCTAATGCGTCGTTTTTTGAGAACAGAAAGATGTCACAAAAATGATATTTAAAAGATTTCTTAAATTGGACATCTTTATGATTAACATATATATTCATATTTATGATGTCTTAAAGAAATCTGTTATATGTTAATATATAAATTTCTTTAAAAAGAGGGTTTACAGGTTATGTTTGCAGGTTTGAATTAATTAATCTTGCCGTTCACTTTATCAGGGCGAGGAATGCACTGATACGTATCTATTAGCGATTTCGGCTGGAAAAATGAGTGTGCACTGGTGCATATTAAAACCGTACACTGTTAATCTACCACCGCGGTAGTACACGGATATAACATATGCACGAACATGTACATTGTACACGGACTTAACATGCACCAGTGTACACTAGTGCGTCCCACCCGAAATTGCTAAGTATCACTGCACCATCGCCCTGATGAAGTGAATGGCAAGATTATGAATTCACAGAACGTTGGCGCGATAATCTACAAACCTTCTGGCATCTTTGAAACAGAATCTTTCTTAATAACATCAAATGAATTTCTCATAAAAGATATCATAATTCTCTATGTCTCGTTTCTGAACTGTCAAAAATCATACAACATATTGATATCTTTTATGAGAGAACAAACTAATATCATTTAGCATGACATCATAAAGATAACAATTTCAAGACATCTCTCAAATCGGATATCTTAAAGAATTCTCTTGGTAGATTCTCTAATAAATAATTATTATGAGATATCGTTTAGACATCATTTTAAAGATAACTAAATGTTCTCTTGAAAAAGTTCTCTTAAAGTTTTCATTCTGACAAGCATGCTGTCTGGGGATCGTTAAGTGATCATTTTCCCTTAATGTATAAACCATATTTAATAATACATCTCCTATATTTCTCAGTCTCCATTATGAAGACCTATCTATTGTTGAAAATAATAATCAATTTATCTAAAGAATTTGGAGCTGCTAATGCAATATTATCTACATATCTAACTAAGAAAATGGCGTGTTTAACAGATAATTTACTTCCTTTTATTATAATCCTTTGTATGTAAAATTCCATATATATTAATATTTTTGAAAAAGAGAGTTTAGCTACATTTTTCCTTTTTTTTTTATACAGAAATGATAAGTGCAATTTAAAGTTGCGCGTGGCACCCATTTACGTTTATGCGAGAAATAACTTATAATTTGGCTTATGTCGCAAGTTAGTTTATCTGAAAGTAGCACGTGCGCACGACGGGTATATATTACGTTGGAATCGGAGTCTTTATGTAGAATGACATATCGACACGATCCAGTCAAGGTCTAGATTGAAAGCGTACGTGTTTCTCGCAGTTTGTACAATTCTTTCGTTTAAAATGTTACCGTCGATTGTATATCTATACGTTCTATTATTTTTTGTGACAAGGATATCATATGGCCAATCCTCGTGTTCTTGTATGTATTTTACATATTTTTACAAATGTTGAGAATATGTATTAATATTGTGTGCATATTATTCTTCAGGTAATCAAACAGATTTAGATTTCGCGACTGGTGTCAACCTAATTTATTATAAATGGTTTGTATTCACAATAAAACGTCTCAATAATAATTAGCAATAATAATTAGTATAAGCACGCGCTTCTCAGTAATAGTGAAATTCCTGCAACAATCGCCTATCCTATCACAGTGCCACAGACGTTACTCAATGTGCTGGATACTAACAAACGGGTAATCTTTTACATTTATGGATATTTACAATATCCGGAGGATTCAAATGTTCAGTTAATGATGGAAGGTATAATACATGTCAGAAAAAGAAACAAGTAGATTGTTATAAAGTCAGCAAGAAATGATTAATATATTTATATCATTTATAGCACTTTGTTATGAAAGAACGGACAATATTGTACTACTTGATTGGAGTAAATACTCTAATGGCTCTTATGCATCCGTTTTTAGAGATGCTGAAAAAGTAGGCAGTTTATTTGCACGAAGTTTGCAACTACTTGTGGAAAGTGGCTTAGACGTATCGAAAATTTATATTATCGGGCATTCGTTAGGTGCTCACATAGCTGGCTATGCTGGTAAATGCAATGCCTTCAAGATACCTCGCATTACAGGTATATACAATTAAATTATCTTCAGTATGTACAGGTTTTATTTTCATTTCTAATCTTTCTTGTTATTGTAAATGATTCTCTCTCTCTCTCTCTCTCTCTCTCTCTCACAAATAACAAATACATTTATTTTATATTTTTCACTTATCGCTATTTTTCACGTTAACAAGAGGTTGATAAAAGTGTCTGCTAAGAGATTTATAATTTATAATTTTATACGATATAACATGTAGATTGTTAAAAAAAACATTCTTTAGTGTAAAATTATTATTTATAGGATTGGATCCTGCAAATCCTCTTTTTTATCTTCCTGGATGTTATCTTACATCCAAGGACGCGGAGTGGCTCGATGTCATCCACACAGACAAGGGTGGATATGGCACTCCGACATCTATGGGTACAGCGGACTATTACGTGAACGGTGGAACTCGTCCTCAACCTGGTTGCCAATTTCTGGGCGTACCATTAAGCAATGACGGTAATAATTAATGTAATTTAATTAGCATTGTCATTTTTTACAATGTAAACTAATTCAGTAAATTAGTCATCGTTAAATAATTAATTTTTATTGCTTGATATATTACAAGTAATTATTAATGTTAAAACAATTTTAATTAAATTGAAAAAATTCCAGAGAGTTTTTATATGCACATTGACTGTAGTTATTTTGATAGTTTTTAATGTTTGAAGAATTATCAAGAATTATTTAAAATAATTATTAAGACCGACGATTGTTCGGCGCGCAAGTGTGGGGGGAGGTGATAGGGGAATACATATATTACTTTAAATAAATATTGCGAAGAATATTACTACGTCGACCCGCCATTAGAGGTCTATAGATATTCGCAAAATTCTCGCAAGTGCTTTGATACGCGTATATTTTTTTATATAGAATCTCGATTTAATAACTTACACAGGCGTCTAAGGTAGGCTTCCACTACAATGCCTTACTGATGAGTCCAGTAGTGGAAGCTGGGACGAAACGCCATAATTACGTGATATTCTTCGCAATATATTAGATTAATTTAAAGATTTTAACGAAATTATTGGCTCATTGCCCTTATCTCTTTATATTATAATAGTTGTTTAATACATATTGAACCTTATCACAAACATTTTAAAATAATTATGTTTGATGCACTTGATATATGATAAAATTGCAAAAAATTAATTTATCAATGTTTTGTTTTAATTGTTCTTTTTATGTGGTTGCTAGATCTCTGTAGTCATCAAAAATCTGTCGTGCTATATGCAAACTTGAAAATAAAGCCTACCAAATTTGTTGCAAAGAAATGTTCTTCCTACCTCCATTATATATTCAATTACTGCAGTAAGCCTTTATCGATCAATGTTGGATATACAGCAAAAAATATGTAAGACAATACTTAATATTTGACTTAATTATTTTCCATAAATAGACAAATTAACAATTATTTTTATAGAATAATAAAAAATATTATAATATTAACTTTTAATATTTTTTTCAGACGCGGATCGTATTATTTTCGTACAAACCCTATATAGCACGATATTATTGTATTATATATTAACAAATATTATATATTAATATATTAACAGAATTTATGTTTAAATATGATGAAAATATATTCTCTTGTTATATGATTGTTATATGTATTGTACTAAGGGTCTCAGATTTACCAAATTTATTATACAAATTATCTGATATGATATAACACTGTCTATTATTTTGCGCAATATAAATAATAATCATTTCTAGAGTATTTCTTCTACCATATATACAAATTTTCTCTAATACAAATCCATTGACAAATTATTTATAAAAAGAATTTCAAAGTCAGGGACGAGTGAGAGTGCAGCGTTGTCGTTGGTACGCAATCAATCAATACGTGGATCCTTATCAAATTCTTTATTCTTGACAATATAAAATTATTTATTTAGTTAACATGTCACAGTTTGAGATAAATGTCAAAGAGACAAAAAATATAACAAATTTAAGTTTTCATGACATTATAGCACTAATACAAAATTTTTTTCTAAAAATTACTTTAAATTGATGTATTTTGTCTGTAAAAAATTATATAAAAAAAAATTAATGCAGTTTAAAACTAAAAGTTTATACTTTTGCACGGTGCTATAATAAAATTTTACAGAAATTATAGTATCGACTTGTTACAACGTTATAAAAAGTCTCAGAAATGTTTTTGTCTTTTTAATGCCATTTTATTTAAAATTAGAAATGTTAAAACATTTCTAGAGTATCGTCCCCAGACGATATGGCTAACGTTCTCCAATATTAGCAAATATCGCTCACATACATGATATAATTTTCCATATTGAATGTATAGGCCAATATTTAGCGAATATGTGAAACATGTAAACATTTTACACGGTTACATCGTTTGGAGACGCTTTTAATCAAATTAAAAGTCCCACACTGAAAAAAATTTACGAATTTTTAATAAATTTATTTAGAAAAACAACAATAAGTGAACGACCCTTACGAGCAAAACAATTAGATCTTAATAATTAAAGTATTATAATATTTAGATTTAATATAATCTTACATAAAACATCATACATGAAATTTCAAAAATTTATTTAGATTAAATAATACCAATGAGATTTGCTTACAGTAATACTATCTGAACAAATATTCATTAAAATTTCGTACATTTTTTCCGTGCAACGGGAGTATATCAAAGTTCACGTTTAATCAAGTCAAACATTAATACCGAGTGGCATTTATGCATTCAACTTTGTAATTATGCGTATGGTATATGCAACATACATTCCGATTATTCTAGTAACTTTCACATCAGAACATAAACTGATTTTTATTGCTAAACAGGTTTATCTTTTAGTTCGTTACATATCACTATTGCGTAAATCGATAAAGTAATAATTATTTCCGTTACGTGCGTAAACAGGATTAAAATTATTTGTAATTTTTATTGGATATCTAACATCGTGAACAATACTAAACAGTTTTAGATATTTTAGTACTTGATTCTATTTATAATAATAATTTAAATAAGATGTAAAATATATATATAATATATATATATATATTGTATATATTGTAATAATAAAATATGTAGTAATAATGTAAGTAAGCATAAAAAAAAAGGTTAAATAATAAAGAAAGGTGTCTTGTTTTTATCGATACTAAATCGATACTAAATTTATCTTGAAAGAATAAGTACAATTATTTACACAAAATAAATTTTAATTTTAAGAAACTTAGCAAACAATACAGAAAGAGAATAAGATTATCAGTTTAGTCCAGAGCTGCATAAGAAAACATCAATAGAAAGATTATCCCTTAAAAAACCTTTTTAACAAAAAGAAAAAATATACACCAAGTGCATAAAAAAGGTATTGAATATTTTAATAAAAAACGGATATAAAATAAATCGATGAGTCAGCCGTAAGCATTAAAATTATTTTTTTCTTACGCGAATCTCTCATGTTTATGTTAATAATGAATCTTAAGCTACATTAATTATAAGATAAAATGGTATAGCATTTCAGCGATCGACACCTAAACTAACATATAGCTTGAGCTTCTTTAAGACCATTCGACTGCAATTTCAATATTTATAATGCTTGTAACGTCAGCCGCGCGTACATACACGCGATTTTACGTCACCTGAGTTAGTACACAATATATACATACCGCGAGCACTATATTCCATGTTATGAAATAATATAATAAATATTATAAAACATGCTCCGAGAAACGGCTAAAATTGAACAACGCGCACACTGCGCGTGCGCCAATTAATTTATAAGATAATACAATTAAAAACATGGATTAAAAAGCAACCATCATAACGATCGGATAGAGTAGATGCACCCGCGGCAGCCCTATATTACATCTTCATCTCGCGAATGCTTGATGCTACTATCGCCCAGCATTTATTTTAAATAAAACGGCGAATTGATTGCATAAAAATGCATTTGATATAATAATTCTCATTAAAAAGGCGATCGTGTTTAAGGAGAATTCTGCCATGCTTAGTCTTACTTACGATTAAAAAGCCTAAGTAAACATTAGAATTTGCTAACTAGAAGAAAGAACGTTCGAGCAACCGAACGAAAGATACCGAGAATCTTATGCATAAAAACATCGCGTTGTTTCTTCCTTCGCTGCGATGCAGTACGCGCGCCCATAAGTACTGACATTACAGTACCGTAGCTATAAATGGGTCGCCCTAAAAGATTGCTGCACTGAAAATTCGATTAAAATTCGTTTTAAGAGGGAAAATGTAGATTTCCGGATAAAAAGAACATTCTACAAAAATTCTCATGGTCGACTAACACACGCAAAAATAACACCTTATCGCGAGACGTCACTCCTTCGTTAATATATAAACGCGACAATTTCGACTAGTAAACAGAATTATCTTCTCTCTTGAAGCGCGCCGAGTCTCCAAGAACACTTTAGAAAGTAACTATTTGGCGCTTGGAAAGAAGCGTCTCATAGATCGACACAGCAGCAAGAGGAATATCTCATGTGCGTGAAGTTAGCACCGCCATTTTGTTTAATCGGAAAAATAAATATTGTGCTGAGTTGTGCTCGATTTGTGCCATATTGTGCCGCAAGAATTAATGACATATATAAAAAACAAAGCGTTTAATTGAAAAAAAAAAAAAAACGTTTGTTTGCCAGCACCGCCATTTTGTTTAATCGGCAAAATAAACATTGTGCTGAGTTGTGCCCGATTTGTGCTACGGTAGCACAACTCAGATATACAGTATCGATCACGTGGAAGCACTACAAATCCGAATTTTGAACAAAAAAACCTTGGGCGAAGAGCCGCGTTCAAGAGTAAAGTACCCTTAATATCGGTGTGTTGGCGAATTTAACGGTTACGCTGAGTTGTGCTACGCTAGCACAACTCAGATATACAGTATCGATAACATGGAAGCTCTACAAACCCGAATTTTGAACAAAAAAGCCTTGGGCGAAGAGCCGCGCTCAAGAGTAAAGTACCCTTAATATCGGTGTATCGGCGAATATAACGGTTGTGCTGAGTTGCGCGAAACAGTGGTAAAACTTACAAAAAAGATTAAAAATAACTCAAATTAAATACAATTAGATTGGTTAAATTTTAAACTTAATCACAATAACTATCATATGAAATAAAAATACACCAACAATTTTTAAAAGACGCATTTACGTGTAGGAGAGTAAAAGAGTATCAGTTAAATTTCTCTGAATATTTTCCGGCATTGAAAACAAATAGTATGTCTACTATCTTGTCTGCCGCGATCAAATCATCTATATTGCCTTTGTTTCGGATTCATAAATGGCACTTCCTGCCCACGTTCCGCAAGCCTGAGAGGAACTATGGTCCAATTTGGTCGATTGACGCACGAGTGGTCGATTATAATTTCATATTGAACGTTGGCCGTCATGAATAATAGATACAGATTGTTTTCAACCCCGATATTCATCGGTCAAACCTCTCATCATGAGTGTTCGCTTGCATTCCGCAGATTTCTTGCATCTTTAAAAGGTATCCCGTAAATATAAATGAATGTTGAATTTAGACAAGTAAATTCTTTTACCGAGTTGCATATAAATCAAAATGCATGCATAATTTAAAATTGCAGAATTAAAAACATTGATGTTTAAGTGATCATGTTGAAGCAATTCTTGACGTAACAATTTATCCATGTTTGCGATTTGTTTCGTTCCCAACCAGCCAAAGTATGTACCAATTATTCACTTAATACGAAAATGAGAAGTACATAATTTGATTTTCTCTTTTATTTCTTTTATCTCTCTCTCTCTCTCTCTCTCTCTCTCTCTCTCTCTCTCTTGTTATACTTATAATTTCTCTTTTCGTATTCATCTGGACTGCTGTCAATTCTCGCCGAGAGCGTCGCATGCAGTGGCACGTTAACTGCATCGTTGTAAAACAGATTTCATTTAAAGAAGCACAACGGAGGCGGAAGGCCGCAAAAAAAAGAAAAAGTATACGGAGAACGTATGTAGTTCTGCTATATAATTTTCATTCGCACTCGTGGCTATGCTTAACTGCGACCTGAGTGAAATAATGCTTAATGGAATACCTATACAGGGTGATTCACGGTTAAAATCGATAAACTATGCAAATCTCGAGTAAAGATGAAGAAATACATGAATATATAATTTCAAATTCATATGGAACTAGATTTAAATACATAGATAAATCTTTTTTGATACATTACAAGACTTTTATTCAAGACAAAAATTAATAAAAGTAATAATTAATTTTTAGATAATTTTTAATAGATCTTTTAAGTTGATGACGAAGTAATAATAGATTTATAGCGATATATTGTTAGAACTTTTAAAACTGAGAATCTCCTAATTCTTTAAATTTATATTTCTTTAATATAATAATAGAGGAAGATACTTTTATCAATTAAGAATGTTATACTCGTATTTATAATTAATCATCATAAAGGATCAAAGCATTGTTTAATATTGATTTAATAATCAAGAAATCTGAATTCTTATTTTTCAAACATTTTCTAACTAAATTTATTTTAATTCTAAACGAAATTGTCCAAATTTGATCATATCTTTCAGCTTGTTTCTCTTGGTTTGCCACACTTGACTATCAATTTAAAAAGTTTCGATCCAGCCGTGTATCATCCTGTAGGAAGATTCGACTAATCAAAGTATTGGCGAACGAAGGCGGTCTCTAGTTAGGAGTCGCGACCGGATATTCGTTTCGTCTTTAGTATCATTGGCAGTAAATTAAAAGCCGGCTTTTAAAGGTCGAGATTGTGAGAGCAGTATGTTGCGCAGCACGCAAACGAATTTTAAGTCGATGAAGTGTACTTGAACGAATACGCGCAAGATGCCTGCGACATTATTTTCAACTATGCAACGTTAAATATATGTATCTGTCCAATTCTCGTACCTTGTTAATCCCGAATTTCTACCGTTTCTGTCAAATACAATTATATTTAACATAAAATACACATGCAGTTAAATAAAAATAGCATTATTAGGCTTAAATAATTAATGTAATGCGACAGAATATTTTAAAGATGTTTTACATAATTTTAATCTAATAAATTTTGTGTTTTTCATTGTTTTTATCAAATATTATATTTAGTTATTACTAATATAAAATATATTTTACATATAGAAACTCTAAAAAAACCGATATCTTATGTGCCTTCAATAATAATTTTGTTTTATCAAAAAATTGTTTTAATTATAAAAAATAATTATACTATTGCGCGCGCGCGATAATAAATTCTTTATTTTATAATAATTTATGAATTATTCCAATGATATAGATTCATTGCTTTGCTGTATATAGAAGAAATTTAATAGTTCGTTAATAAAAATCGAAAATGGTATAGCAAAGATTGTTCGTGGCCTTGAGATATAATATGACAGAATAAAATTAGGATTTTCTTTTATATTACATTCGTCTCGTAATGAAGATCGTGTCGAACATCTGTTATAATAAGCTCGATATATCACACTTTGTACGATGATCACCCCCTCATGATTTATTACACATTATACCTGAGCATTATCGGACTGTGCATCGCGCAGCTTCAACGCGGTGCCTCACATGACGTCCATCAAGAAGCGATAATTAAAAAGAAGAGAGTTTAAATCGCCTGGACGTACATGAGATCGGCCATCTGCTTCGCGCGATTAGAATAAGAATGACGTAAGTCATGCTTACTATGAAATTTTACTATCAAAGAGTGGAGGAATCGAGTTAGAGAGAGAGATCATATTCGTAACTTTACATATATCCTCTTAATTTCTAGCAATTTAATAAAAATCAAATTTTTAAAGAAATTGTTCAGCAAATATCAATATTTATAATTTCTCATACATTTCTATAATAATCTTTTTTTATTTTTAAATTTTAAAATAAATGTTTTATTTTTCATAGTATATCATTCTACACTTATATATTTTAATTAAAGGAATTTCTTCTTTAATTTAGCTAAAAAATTTTTTTATTAAAGTTTAATTTAAGATTAGACGCTTTTTACAAGCAATAAATACAATTTTAAAATGCTTTTAAAATCCATTTAAATCCTTTTATTTTCGAAGAAATTGTTGTTTTAAAACTACATGTGTGATTCAAAAGATTCAACCTGCTCATTCTTCATTCATGCGATCGTCATTGACATAATTACCAGGCTAAAAAGAGAGAGAGAGAGGTTCTTCATTGCGTCGCACACAATAATGCACTTTGACTCCGATGCTCCTATCATTGCGACTCGAGAATTGAGCGAGAATACGTTGAAACCGAGAGAGAGAGAGGCTGGCATCTTCTCTCCAGAGGGCATATTTCTTTGATCTCGATTTTTGTCCCGCCTCACACCTCTTTTACCTCTCTCTTCCCCTTATCCGCGAAGAACTCAAGACCGGTTAATCCAGATTAACTTTGAGCTCGAGCACATACATATATGCACATACATGTACGGCAGTGCGAGTATCGTACATATTGATAGATATACAAAATGTAAAAGTTTCATGTGTGTCTAGACAGATTCGTAAGGCTTTAACTGCTCGTGAAACATCTTTTCTTACGACCTCATAAACCTGTTTTATAAAAATGCGTTAATTACGTTTACTTATTCAAGAATATTAAAATTGCAACGTATGAAAATCATTGTATAAAAATATTTGTTGCCAGAATTTTGGATTCAAAGCAGTAAATAGTTTAATACGTAATAATATATATTTTTAATATAGACGCATTTTTAATAATATACAAATTACAGTTGTTAATAAGAATAATATATATATATATATTAAATTACACTAAATTTTTTATATACAAAAAGACTATACATAAATATTATATTATTCATAACTATTATAATATTCATGTTTGCAATACATAATCTGTATATATAATATTTGCCAATTATATGATGTTATTATGACTATATTGCATTATATGTATATTTATCATATTTATCATAATAAAAATCCTTTTTAACTCTTTTCTATGCAGTATTGGGCAACAACCTATCATAAAGCAAATTTATTTTTTCAAATTTGTATAATTGCAATTGCTTGGACGAAAATAACTTCTTATTACGTTCTTATATAATAATTATTAATGTTTAAATAAACACACACACAAATTATGTATATACTTATATTTATCTCTTCTTTCATTTGCTTAGTCTTGTTTTCTTCATTTCAATTAGAAGTGTTATATTACGTAAGTATATACATGCATAAAAAAAGTTTAAAAACACTTAAGGCCTCCCTACATGGTCAGTAATACTAAGTTAGTATTACTGATAGTATGTATTAGTTTTTATAACCTTATACGATCAGTATTATTGACAATATTTTACTTCAGTTTGACGTACATTATTAATTATGACGCATGAATCTTAAGGAAAAAACATGTGTTTAAATCCAAGTCATTGTCAGACGTATTCTACGTCAATCCATCAATATTAACCACATACGATCAATAATACTGTCAGTATTCGTTAATACTGACAGTATTACTGACTGTCTACAGAGGTCTAATTATGAACGACATCCTCGAACGTAACTTTGCATTTCGCAAATCGGTTGCATGCATAGCGCGTCACCCATGGACACATCAATTTCTGCATCCCTGACCCGAGTTTTGTACCAAATAACGAACATTATAACGCTCAATGCTCTTTAACGAGAATGCGTGTGCGACGGTTGGCCGCGAGGATACGATACTTTACATATAGGTCCTTGGAAGCTGGTAACGCGATTACGCGAGATCTCGGCGAGATCCGATCTCGACGACGGAATTAAAGGCAATCGCGAGGCGATCGAGAACCGCCATTGGGTAATAAATGCGCCACATAATGAACTGCCTTTATCTAGCAAACTCGTTGAAAGCCGCCGCCGTTCGTGAATGTAAATTTATTCTCCGTGCGTAACACTGTTGCGCTTTGCCCCTAAGGATATAGTGCAAGTACGGCGGAATCTCGTTTATGTTGGACACACTACAGTGTTCAGCTGCTGAATGAAACGTAATACTATATTCTAAAATTATATTACTCCTTATCATAAAATTTTTTTAATATAAATGATTAACGAAGTATATGTATATATTATTAATATTGAATAGAATAAATTATTTTTGGAAATTAAATTAAATTAATTAGAAAATATATAATATAACATTTTACGTATAATATAAATCTATTGAATTTATATTATACATATTATACTTTTCTAATTTGCTGTGTTTTTTCTATTTTTTGATAACAAAATTAATCTAACTCACAGAATATAAAATTGATGTTATATTGTTAGCATATCTTGAATAAGAGTTCTGCTTTAATCAGAAATTAAGATATAAAAAAAGAATCTAAATATTAATCTTATATCATATTTTTTCTAATACGGAGAAAATTTATTAAACTTTCGTTATGTATGATATCCTCTGTAATAAACTCTCCGTACAAAGCAGACATGAACGCATAAAAGGACACGCACATCTGTCAAGTACCAGCAGTATCTCGAGCTTAAACGAGCCCTAGAAGCGCGCATAATTTAGTTGCACTGATATGCATTCATTCGCGAGACACACGCTACTTCTCATGGTGAAACAACGAGCCTGTTCAGGATCACCATCTAGGGATGAACGGCGGAGCAATGTAGCTCTCTCGAGCTCTGGCGGTCACCGAAACCTGTCCAACACTCCGAGTGACTTCGACATTTTTCACGGATCGTCCTCGATAGCGACCCACGCGCCAGAGCTACGTCCAGTTCTCGAAGTGGACCTTTTCCAAGGTCAGTGACGTGTGGGCCGCTAGAGAGAGCACTGACGAAGTACACTTTGTTGCGAAAGCACTTACGAACGTCGCGCATGTCGCGTGACGTTTTGACATCGCGACGCGAATGCAATCTCCGGCTTGCGACAAGAATTTTCGTGTTGAATGACCATTTCATAAAAATTGCGTCATTTTATACAGTCAACTTAACGGTCAATGAATTCAATGCGGTGACATGGCGGACACATATCCTCTTGAAAATAGTTATTATACGTAACTTTAAAACATTTATGCAATATTATACATTATGTAATATTTCAAATTTTTAATTATTTATTTAACATATTAAAGACTAAATTAGATTTTTATTTAAATTGAAATTAGTTTTTAAAAAATATTATAAACTACAAAAGCCAAAATTTATAATATATTTTATGTGTATTAAATTATGAATTAAAATTGTTTAAAGTTATCTTCCACATTTATCATAAAAAATAAAAATTGTAAATTTTACTATATTATAAACTGTATTGATTAATTTATTATAGTTTCATGAACGCAAAAATTAGTTATTAATTTGTTAATATCTGAATACTTTAAGTATAAATAATAAAGGAACAAAAAATTAATCTTTTGCACAAGAAATTAAGTACTTTTTTCTATTATTAGCTATGCACTTTTGTTCTTATTTATTTATATATCTAAATCAAATTATTCTTTAAACAATGATTTTTGCTAGGAAAATCCTTAATTTTCTTTAAATATTTGGAAATAAACATCGCGTATACGTTATAAATAAAGAGGAAATTCTCATGCATTTATGATAAGAAACTTGGAAGTGGGAAAATTAAAAGTGATTAAAATCAACTCTTTGACACGTTGGTTAAATCAACTGTTAGCCTAACGAGGTTTCCTAAAGTGTATATCTATGGCATTTATGCGATTATGCAAATCCGTGACACGCGCGATGAGATCGGCCTGCGCTGATGTGTGTGTACTCGGTCATTGATTAAATTATGATCTGGATCATCTCCAGCGTGCGAATTGCAGGGTTGGCAACCGGGACTGGGAGGCGTTAATTAAATCCAACACAGTTCAGATTCGCGTGGACGCGCGCGTCCGGCTTCGGTGTGGAGTGTACGACGGTATCTGTCAGGCGCGATGCACGATGCGCTCTGTATAAGGAGTCGCTCTCAATATTAATGATGGCAACGCATGGTTGGTAATGAACACATGCGCGACCTGTCCCGCCCACGTGCGAAAGTGGCAACGGATTATCCGGATGGCTCCGCGCCGTAACGTGCGGACGTAACGCTCCTCTCGCGTGGATTTGCATGGCGAAACCGACCGTTCGTCTGCCCGGATAAAGATTCATTAGCCCGTGCTAAAAGAGAATATGAACCATTTGCGGTTATCAAAAGTTATCATGAGTTGCTTAAGCGGTGATATAATAAAAAGGAATCCTAAGTTTTTGTTTTATCATTGGCAGTCGATTGAAAAAAATAATATACTTGATAAATGATAATGTTTTAAGAAACAGCAAAATGAAGATTCTTGAATAAAGTGCTCTTCTTGCCTTGATGAAATAAATGGCAAGACTTACGAAACATTGACATTAGCAATGAATAAAAACACGGCGATAAACCGCAAGCCTTCTGGTATCTTTGAAGATAATACCCGTGAAAGCTTTCAAAGTACTCTTGAATGAAATTAGACTATGAAAGTAGATTATAACATCATCTTAAATAAAAGATTAAATAATTTAGAAAAGTAGTTTCTTATTTATTCATTTATCTTATAATATTTGTAAAAAAATCTCTGAATTGACTAAACAGAATCTCGAAAATCCTTTTACAGAACTAAAGTAGATGCATAATTAAAAGTGCTGCAGTGGACTTTATATTAAAATAAAAAAAAATCATTATTGAATCAAATATTTTGCTATAACTTTATTTTATTAAATACTGAGAATACTTTCTAGTTTAAAAAATTTATGAAAATTTTATTATAGATCTGATATTATATAGAAGACTATAGAAAAATCTACTTTTTTTAATGTTATCAATGGTCATGAAATATCAACTAAATAAAACTATCCACTGACGTTTGCTATTAGTCTACGAATTATGCGCGGAGTCACGTTTTACTTCTTGGCATCTGCTGATCCGCAGCGTAAGAGTAGATCATTGCGGGTGATATTGCTTGCCATAAGGTATTCAAGTTCATTAAGTATCATTCAAGAACGATCCTATTATGCGTGTGCGCAGGGTACGCGCAATCTCTCGCGATGTTAAATTCGACCAATCATTTTATGAGATTATATTTGTAACATTTCGTTATTTAAACTCAATATTTATGAATTTCAATGCTCGAAGTAAAACGCGGTTGAAAAAACCAACGTTAAATGGGCATATTACTGTAATAAAAGCATACAGAGCAAATTAAAAAAAAATAAAAAGTTTAAAACAAGGAGCTCAAATATCTGTATTTAATCTACATAATTGGTAATTCTTAATTATGATTTTATTTAATTAATGATGCGACGCAACTCGTTAATTCAATGTTGCACTATTATTTGCAGAAGACAAAAATAAGCGATATTTAAAAAGTATCTAGTACGCCGTGTTCAGAGATTCATACCCAACATCCTTCCTGGATATTATCCTAATCTAACATTCGGTAAATAATAAGGATGAAGTGATACCTAGCTAACACTCAAATGGAAATCTTATTTTAGCAATAGATATATATTGTACATATATGTATGTTAATGTATATCTATTAGGAGTACTAGGTACTCTTGAAACGTCATATATAATATATACATCCTTTATTACTTAATATTTTTTACATAGTCAACCAAATTTAATTTAAAAAATGTTTTCTTTTAACTACCTTTTAACGCCTTCACAGACATCTTACATTAAAATTTATAAATCATTCATTTACTATATATAGAGAAAATTTTCAAGTAATACGTAAATATTAAAAAACTGTTTTTATCATAAAAAGTTCATAAAATAAAAAATTTTGTAAGAGTTTTTCTCTTTTCATAAGTAATTCTTTGAATGCAGAAAGAAATAAACACTGACACATTTAATAAAAATTTAATTTTATTTAAAAAAGCTATCATTTTAAAGAGAAAATAATGATTAAAACTTCTAAAATTTTTTGGAATCTTAAAACCTTTTATGTTTTTAAACATGTTAATTAAAAACAATGTTATTAAAAAAATTGTTTGTATTTATATTAGAGAAATTAAAGAGAGTTACATTTAATTTACAGTTATCTTCAGTTAGTAATTCTGTGTTACTTGCTGTAGGAATACATTTATCTGTATTTCTGTTTTATATTATATCGATAATTTTAATAGTTTCTCTATGAACAATATAATGATACCGGTTATAGATACATAAGAGAAATAAGTTTTAAGTAAAACTTAATTTTTAGTCAAAATTTTTTTACTAAGCTTTTAAAGTAATAAAGATTAATCTACAATTATTGCTCTTGGAAAACAAACAATATTAATTAATATATTACAATATAGGCATATAAATAAAACAATGTAATACCTATGTAATATTCAATACTTCTTTTAGCAGTCGTTTTGTATAAAAAAACGAAATTTTCTAATTTTCTTGAATCACTCTATTCCAAGTCATATCCGTGGAGGAATTATCATTGGAGCAAAACTATCGGTACGTTATTCAAAGAGTGCTGAAATACCGGATGTTAATCAATTAATTGCCACTGCAAAAAATTTAATATTATATAAAATTAATATCAAATATTCATTAAATAAGTTTTATTTAAAAATAGATACATTTAACGCATTTTCAAAATATCGGAAAGTTATAATATGTTCACAAAAAGGTAAAATCAATGAATAATAAATGTAATGATTTTACATTTATTAATTATTACATTTATTATTTATTAATTATTCATTGATTTTATCTGTTTTAAAAAATAAATACAACTTAATTTTTTACACCAATGTTAATGCAATACTAAAATTTTCAAATTATTACTATAACAAATGATCGCATAAATTACATCCTTATTTCCATTACTTGAAATATTTATTTCAATGATTTATTTATTACTTCTTATTCTTAATTTTTAAATATTGATATACATATAGATTATATTGTCAAAAAATTAAAAACTTAAAAATGTATTTAAATTTAATATCGTTAAAAATTCATTTATTGTTATTCATTAGCATGTTCTATTCTTGTTTTACGTCTAGAAGTAGTGAATACGTACACAGGAGAGTATTCAGACTACAGGTTAACGATTGACAGTTGTCTAATTCTATTTTAGCCAATTATGATGAACTCGCTATACTGTGATTGATTAAAGTAGAACCGGGCAACCGTTGATCGTTAATCCGTAATCTAATACGGGCGTAATGAATGATAAAGATAGAATGATATATGTATATAATATTGAACAACGTTAATAGCGTGCTCTCTGAACGCGCCTATTATCTTTAATCAATGAACAACATACAATCGCACGAAATGTATAACAAACTTCGTAGAAAACAAGTTCAGTCTTACAACATAAAAATGTTCGAAATGTTAGAATTTAATGACTAGAACTTAAAGAATCAAATAATAAATATTAGAGATAGCACGAGTATATTATTACGAATTTAAAAAATGGATATTAAGAATATCAAAGATAAAAATACTCGGCCTTCTAGAAGGAATTATTATTCAGATATTATATTAGGTAAGATTTCATTAGTAGTATCAATTATCAGACTTAATTGAGATAAAAAAGCGTGTTTGATTATACAGCATACTAATTATATTAAATGATTCGCACAGGTACAAAACCAATTGGCCTACCTTCTGCTTCAAGAAGAACCAACCTTGCATCGCAAATTCTGACGGAACAGTATAGTCCAATTGTAGAAGGTCTTAAAACACAAAAAACGCAAATTTTTCTTGGCGCTGCTGAGCGATGGATGACTTTCCCCGAAGATAAATCTATCGTACGCAAGTACATAATCATGCAAAAGCAATTGTTTGATTTGATTTGAAGATTTGTTTGTGTGTTATCAATAATATTTCTTATATTATTAAACAATGTGTACATAAAGTTAAAAATATTTTTTAATCTATGCGCTGTGAAAAAGATCTATATTTAAATTTCTATTCCTAACATTTTCTTATATTATTTTATATGTATCTTTGTATCCAATTTAACGAAAGTATTATATAAATTTTTAGCGCAAGATTTAGTTTTCAATAAAACGTCTACCTAATATTTAACAATTTCTAAAATTTTAATTTTTTTACAAATACAGGTATTTCCGGCGGAAACCTTTTTACCAAAAGTACAAATGGCATATACCGACGATCCAAAGATTCCATCGCGCAATATTGAAATGGAAAGAAGGAGGAAAGTATACAAAAATCTTAAGATAGAAGATGCTTTAAAAGCAGAGGGTATCAAACCAAGTGATATGTTACCATTTGAGAAAATTCGTTCACTGCTTTCCGACGAAGAAAAATACGGTTTATATTCTAAGATAAGTTACTTATCATTGGAATTGTTTGATGACGAAGAATACGATTGTAGGTGAGAAATTCGTTGTTCTACAATAACTTTGTAACAAAGGCTCATCGAATAATGGCATTTTAAGTATTATATTTAAATATTACTTATTATCTCATTTCTAATTTCTAGAACAAGATTGTCAATATTGTCATACCATTTTGTTTTTGACCAAAAATGACATCCTTTTCTTATCTATATTATAATTATTTAATTGTTGTAACGCAAAATAATCTAGAAAAGGTTCTTCTAAATAAAAAATAACTTATATAGTAATAAAAGAAATTTTTTCATTTATATTTAATATTTTAATATTATTATATGATAATAATATACATACGATAACATTATATGACAATGTGAAATATATTGCAGTAGCTTTTGAGAAAAGCACAAAAGAAGCTTGTAGTATAAACATAACTTCACATATATTTGATTTTTGATAGTAATAATTTCGTAATAGTTTTATACTAGAGAACAAAATTTAATATATTGTAGCAAATATTAAGATAAGTGACGACTCGAGTACCATGTCAAGTGGAGCTTTCGCTTTACAGGAGTACCATCAAAACTTTGTACAGAGGAGATAATTTATTAAAATGCTTATTAAATGCTTATTAAAATTTAAATTAAAATTTAATGTAAAATTAAAAGATTTAAATTTATGTGTTTAAAATTTATACAAATTTAAATTTACTTAAAATAAATAATATTTGTTCGTTTTGCAGTTTTTAAAAATTGAAATATCTCTTTCTATAAGCAATATATATTTTAATTTTACAATCAATTTATGCATTTCTTAAAAAATATCGTTTACTAATGTAATACAATATGCATAATGCTCCTACAATTTTAACGTATAATTTTCTTCTATTTTGCAATTTGACAGGACGACAGAGGAATGGATAAATCTGGGCATCGTTAATGGTACTCGTTATCCGTTACCAGCCCTAGTATTTGTTGAGAGAATTACAGATAAGAAATGGATATTTGATCGCTATGACATACTGAATAATTTATTCGGTTGGTTTCATGCTGCCGTTACAGATTATGATAATAAACGGAAATTGTGGACTGTCCTCATTCTAGACGGTCTTAAGCGAAAATTTCTTTTGCCTAGAATATATATCCAATTTTTGGGAGAAGATCCTAGAAAATTTGCCAAGAGAGTGGCTGCTGCTATTAAACAACGACAAATTGCGGAGATTAATATCAGGTTAATTTATTAAAATATTTCGTATTTTAATATTTTATTAAATTATTATCTCTTATTTGTAATAATAATTTTTAAAACCACAAATTTGAGGTACGTTGTATAACTAAAAAAAAATATCAATAATATTGCTGTTAGTTTCTTGTATTTCAATATTTCATAAAAGTATTAGTTTAGCACGATATAATGCTACATATTGTTATGTAACTTTTAAAACATGTATTTCGCGTAACGAAAATGGAATATGAATTTATCAACACATTCAAAGTTTACATTTTCTTAAAAGAAATTGGAGAAAAAATTTAGTATATCATGCATAAAAATAAGTGATAAATTTCTTTTTATATTCTTTAACCATTTTAATAAGAATAACTTTATGTGATTTAAATGTTTTTTACAATAATTAAATTATTATATAATTATATATAGATATCACTTTTATTTGGACTGCATGCTAGTAGATGATATACCAACTCTAGATGAAAAACAACAAGAAGTTATAGTTATGTCAACCACGCGAAGGTTTTGTGAAATTTGAATCCAAACATCTTTCCAATGTAGGTATGTTTTCTATTTATTTTCTTCAGTTACTGATTTTTTTAATATTTAGTTGATAGACGAAATTATTTTGGAGTATCGTCGCATCATGTGTGATCTTATGTGGAGATCTCTTATATGGAAACAACCAGAAATGTTTAATTTCATTTCATGGAATGAAATTAATGATGTTCATGAACTTAAAATACCAGAAATGGGAAAGTTATGCACAGAAATGGAAGACTTTACGGTATTTACAAAGAATTACATATAGTATTTACGTTTGATCCTTTTGAAAAAGTACTATTGAATTCGCGAAATAACGACTGAAAATAATTGAAAAACCATTGAGTCGCGAATATTGTACACTATACGTTTTAATAGTTTTTTCACTAATCCGATAGCACTTTTCCACAAGAGACATGCATTTTACTCTCAAAAAATACGATCACGATTTATTGCAGAAAACCAAAAATTTTTTCTGTTGTACAATTTTGTACGTTTTACCGGAAGTATACGAAGCTATAAATTGTGTAATCGTCGAATGCAGTAACATATTGAATATGAATCTCTTTGTCTCGAATTACGGAAAGTCTATGTACCTGTTAGAGTTCAAATCGCAACAGCAACAAGAAACTGATACAGTGATAAAGTATCTGGAAGAAATGTGGGTGGAAAGGATTATACAATCAGTTAGACTATGTTTCAGAGATATCGAGAAAGAATGGTTCAATCTTGAGCAAAAGAATCATGATGAGTACGATATAATGAAATTGAAACGCTTTATGACCCTTATTGCATATCGAATGCAGGTATCATAAAGTATTTGATATCATAAAGTATTGCACTTAATACGATCATTTTATTTATATAGAAAAACAGAGCAATGAGCCAATAAATTATGTTAAAAATCTTTTTAAATTAATTTAATATATTGCGAAGAATATCACGTAATTATGGCGTTTCGTCCCAGCTTCCACTATTGGACTCATCAATAAGGCATTGTAGTGGACCCGCCATCAGAGGTCTATCGATATTCGCAAATTCTCGCAAGAGCTTTGATACGCGTATATCTCTGCATATAGAATCTCGATTGAATAACTCTTGCAGGCGTATAAGGTAGGCTTCCACTACAATGCCTTACTGATGAGTCCAGTAGTGGAAGCTGGGACGGAACGCCATAATTACGTGATATTCTTCTCAATATATTAAATTAATTTAAAAAGATTTTTAACGTAATTTATTGGCTCATTGCCCTGTTTCTCTATATTAGTTGTGAAAAGACATATTGAGCCTTATTACAAACATATTAATATAGAATTGCGTATTAGTTTACACTCAATTAAATAAAATAATAAAGATTTTTTAAATAAAGAGTAAGAAATTGTTTAGAAGGGTAGAGAAAAATATTTATTAGGAAATAAAAACAAATTAAAACTGTAAACAGAATTTTAATTAAGTAAATATAAATTTTTGTAAATATATATAAATACAAAATACTATTAAATTAAAATATGTAAAATTTATTCATTTCGAGATTGTTAAACAAAAAAAGTGTAAATAGAGAGATCAGAAAGCATGAGCACGTTTATTGGATCTTGAAATTGGTACTAGTTTATTAAATTATTCGTTAAAAAATTAAAATAGTTATACCAGGTTTACGTGTTATCGTCGTATCTTTCTTCATTCTTAATGCCGACGTTTCGTGAACCATGCCGTTCACTTCATCAGAGCGACTGATACGTATCGCCCTGATGAAGTGGGCGGCACGGTTCACGAAACGTCGGCATTAAGAATGAAAAAAGACACGGCGATAACCCGCAAACCTTATAATATAACTGAAGATAATTATCCGTGAAAACCTCAAATGCGTAATTAAAATAGTTTTTTATCAATAAAATTACAGGAATGTTTTGACTGTATTTAGTCTCCATCAGTCTCCGAATATAATTAACAAGAAGGAGAATTCATAATAACTTTTTAATATTAAGCTAGATAATTAAATTAGAAGGAAATAAACAAACGATATAAAAAAATGAAATCATATCACAGGTTAAACACACTATAAATAATTAACATTATATATTAAAAGTAAATAGAAATAAATAAATATTCTTCTTTTGTGTCATGATAATGCTAATTATGTTTAATTGTTAGATGGCGAGAGAAAACAGTTAGAAGTTAAAAATTCTATTTTTAGAAGTCGTTATCCAAATATTACAATTACGAAACTCCAAGTTATATGCTGAATCTGTGTCAAAATAATTGTTCTTATAAAATACAGATAAATTAGATGAAAATTAAAACGTTTTTGACATGTTGACGGTATTATCTTCAAAAATACTAGAAAGTTTGCGGTTTTGTCGTCATTTCTTATATTCATGCCAACGTTTCGTAAACTTTGCCGTTTACTTTATCAGGACAAGAAGCACATTGATACTGTATTCTTTTATTATAAGTAACACTGATTGCAATGATTTGATGTAAAAATGTAGCCAAAGGATACAAAGCAGTATTTATCGACGAAACAATTATTCGAAACAGATAATTAATTTTATGTATCTAAATAAGTAACCCGTATATTTTAGACAAATTGGTGTCACTAAGATATAATGGGAAATAGGTTTTTTGGGGGAGGGGATATATTCTTTATGAAACCAGTTTTTCACTTTCATTTCATTAGCCTTTTTATGATTTTCATTATTTTTTAAATATTATTGTTTAGCAAATTCAGTTAACAATTAAATTATATTAAATATAATGTACGTTTATGATTTATCTCTCTCTGCAGTTTATTGAATATAATCTCTTATAATCCACAAAGATTTATTTTCTACATACAATTTGATATTGATATAAAAAATTTTTTTTTTTTTTTTTTTTTTTATTGATATCAAATATTTGATTTGATATTGATCTTTATCTGTTGTTACAGGATGCGCTTCGGAATCTCGTGAAGAAATCAATGGCCTTGTACTTAGAAATATTAGAAACTCCTGCTCTTTGTACATTAAATGTGGATGAAAATTTTGTGTGGGGTGATGATCTTATAAACACACACTTTAAATCTCCAGTGAATCCTATCTTTATTATTGATATAGCTATGAATGACGAAACTGCTTATTATTTAACGAATCTTGAATCATTCGAGGTATGAATAAACATACGCGGTTATTTTCTTATGTTTATTTATAAACTATCTAACTAAATCACTCTCATTTACAAATTCTTTATCAAAGAATATTTAAAATATAATATATATTCAAATTATATTTATTATTAATTTTATATTAATCCATTAAGTTAATTGAGAGAGATTTTACTATAAATTGTGCGTTTAATTGTAAGCATTAAAATGTTTAATAAATTAGTTTATTTCAGGAAATTATTATAGATATATTAGACAATTCTCTAAAGAAGTGTCAACATATTAAACAAGTTCATCCTTTCTTATTACCCTTCCTGAAATTTCCTGAAGATCTGTATCTCAGCCCGGTCGACTTACTGGAGGAACAGGTTTACGAAGTTCGAGAACGCCTGAGGACCGCTTATCAGAAGTCTACAATACCCCTAAAGGCATACGTAAAGGAATATCAGCAATATTTAGAAATTTACAAACTGAATGTCGAAAAATATGTGGAGTAAGTTCAGATCGCTTTAGGCGATATCAGATAACTGTTTAATTGGATTTCTGAATGAGAAGGCAAAGCGATTAATTAACAAAGCAGAAAAATATCAATTATCTTTTCAATTATCACTTCTTTTAGAAATTTCAAAAAAGCAGATCACTCTATCACGGAAATCAGAGATGAAGTATCGTTTCACTTTAGGATGAAATCGATCCTAGAACTCACACTTCCAAAGGATATTGTCATAGGACCTTTCTGCGTGAATGTCCGTCCTCTCAGGGATTTTCTCATACAAAAACGACAGAGTTGTTGCACACAGTTGCTAATTATGTTTACCGAGAGCTTAAGAACGAAGATCGATGTCGTCCTGTCTGATTACGTACAGATTAGAACGAGGCTAAGGACAACACCACGCAATATTGAGCATTTGTTTGAAGAGCAGGATTGGATAGAAACCGTACCATTGAGAGTAAAAAAACTGGACGAAATTGTACAAAAATTAAAATTTCAATACGACATTCTTGATCACTTCTGGTGGAATCTAACCGATGAAGACTTTGAAACCAAATGGCAAGCTATAGGTTTTCCACGACAAGTGCAGCTATATGTAAGATTTACTCTGTATAAAAAACATTTGAATGCAGCTATATGTAAGATTTGCCTTGTATAAAATTATAGTATCAAGAGACACGGTAGTGTCTCGCGCCAAGTATAGCGCGTACTAGGCGCAGGTTTAAGTATTTTCAAATCATAAAATTCGAAGGAAAATTTTGTGTAACCAAAATTGCACTATATATAAAGAAAGCTACCGTATAATAATAATAATTTTTGTTCAGATTGCAAGACTCATTAACTTTGTTCTTTTAAGTGGTATAATTTTTTAAATATAATTTTCCTCTAATTTATTCCATGTTTTTATACAATTCAATAATAAAAAGACTTAAAAAGATCTATTGTGGATCTCAACGACGAACAGATTAAAGATTATGGTCGAAAATTTCATATTGTCGGTTGAATGTTAATAATGAGAAAATATATTTGAAACTGATAAATTAAAATTCTAATAAATGTTTATACTATATTTTATAATAAATATTTAATAAGTGTATATAATTACCTTATTTTACAGTTATATATAATTAAAAAAGTTATTTTATTATATTTATATTTTTTATAGAATATATAAGTAATATATTACTTTAATTAAATTATTATATTTATTACTTTTTCATATTTGTCCTTTTTTCACACATTATGTACAGATTGAAGAAGCAAAGAATCGCTTTGCCAGTGAATATGAAAAATTTCATAAAGTACAAATGCAAGAAGAAATTCTTTTATCAGAGAGGATTGACACACTCATGGGAAACGTTATAAACGTGACATTACAGACAGATATCAACAAAGTACATGAAATGGCTGTAGAAGTAAAAAGGATTTTAAAAATAATGAAAGAGTGTCAAGAATTGGGTTTATTGTTGAACGAACGGCAAAAATTATTCGGCATGAATGTTGTGCCGTACGAGCAATTAAATAAATTAATAAAAGAATTTGAACCGTACCAAACCTTATGGATTACTGCATCCGATAATTAATATAACTGAATATTGTATACAAAAATAAAAAAAATTTTTATTTTAAATTACAGTAATTTTAATAATTTAATATATCAAATTAAATAAAGTTTTTATAAACTGTTAAACGCAGATTGGTTAAAATGGCAGGAAATATGGATGGAAAATCCTCTGATAAGTTTTGGTGCGAATCAAATCGAAAATATAATTACCGATATGCACAAAGCAATATTGAGTTGTGCGAAAGTATTTCAAGAAAATCCAAGTAGGTTAATATTTTGCTTAAAATTTATTAAATTATAAATATGTTGTGTTGTGAGCGCGCGCGCGAGTGTGTGTGTGTGTGTGGTAAGTCACAAAAAATTTAAATGCGAAATAGAAGAAAGAAATTATCAATATTTTTTCATGGATTATAGAGATGACTGCTATAGCGTTCAATATAAAGGATCAAATTGAAACTCTACGTCAGCGTGAGTTTTGCAATGTCTAGGAATGAAAAATCGACACTTTGGAAAACTTAATAAGAAAACTGGTATACAAATGACACTCACGCCAACTTTATCTTTTAAGGACATACTTGTTCTTAATGTTATGAAACACAAGGAAACTGTGAAGATTGTCGCAGACACTGCAGCAAGAGAATTCTTGATAGAAAGTGCACTTGATAAAATGATAACCGATTGGAAAACAATTACGATGGATGTTCTTCCTTATAAAGATACAGGTGCGCAAAACATTTCAAAAATATTTAAACAGTTTCATACATTAAATATAAAATTTTACATCTATTGTAATTTTTTAAATATAAATTAAAAATATGATTTGTAATGCAATAAATTATAAAAGAGTGGATATATTTTAGAAATTAAAAATTTAACATCAACATTTTCGTTATTTTGTATTATATGTTTTAATAAAGATGAATTTAATTAAATTAAAAAATAGAATCAAAATATTTTATACTAGAATATTTTTTACATATAAAGTAATAAAATTAACACACATATATATATATATATAATTTGATACATTAGACTCTCTGTAATATACAATAAATAATATATTAATTTTTGTTTTAATTTTGTAACATACATCTTATAAATAGTATCTTAATCGTCTTCTATAGATAAATATATCATGAAGATTTCCGATGAGATCATTGCTTTCTTGGACGATGATTTACTTAAAACTCAACATCTTAGTCTTAGTCCTTTTAAAGCTGTTTTTGAAAGCCAAATCGATAAGTGGGAAGCTAAATTGAGATTAGTTCAGGAAGTAATCGCTCTATGGGTGGAGGTGCAAAAGTAACACTCACATCTCGATTTCTGTTTACTATTACATTAGAATATATTCCTATTGATTTTGTATATACAGGCAATGGATGTATTTAGAACCAATATTTGCGTCTATGGTAAAGATATTAATCGGCAGTTGCCTGTAGAATCGCGTAAATTTAATATGATAGAGCGCAATTTGGAGCGAATTATGGATAATGCTCGTGATTGTCCATATATAAGTATTACAAATTTATTTTCATATTTTACTCGCCGTTTTATTATACCATTTTATTGACGTATTAAATGTTGATTATTCTAAACAAAATATCAATTTATCTATAATATTTAATCCTTTTAATCTATTATATTGTCAATTTTAATTTGATAAGTGTGTAAAGTGCATGCGCAAGTGTAATTAAATTTTATTTAAATTTGTTTATCAATGCAAATATATTCTTAAAATTTAATATTATTTTTTTGAAAGATAAAACAATGGGTAAATATAATTTTTGTGCATATTGTTTATGTTTTATTCACTATTATTTATTTTTTTTAAATAATGTTATTTTGAAATGAAAATTATATTTTAAAAATATATTTGCATTAGGCTAACAATTTAGCTGTTCTTTGATGTAATACAACATTTGTTATTTAGAATGTTGTATTATATAAAACTTAAAATATTAGAAAAAGAGAAAAAGAGAAGGAAAAAAGAGAAAGAGACAAAACAAATATTTTATAAATTTATAATAGATAATAAATACTTAGATGAAAATTTTCTTAGAAACTGTCTTTTTTTTATTGTACATATTGCAGGTAATTATAACGTGTGCGGATAAAATATTGTTATCAAGCTTAAAAGAATGTCTCTTGATTCTAGAAAATATTGAGAAAGATTTGTCTGATTATCTGGAGACAAAACGAATGATTTTTCCGCGCTTCTTTTTCCTAAGCAACGATGAACTTCTGGAAATAATCGTTCAGTCCAGACACATCCAAGCGACACAACCGTATTTAAAGAAATGTTTTGAAAACATAAAGGAATTGAGATTGGAGAATCCAGATCTTAGAATAACGAAAATGTATTCTACTGAATACGAGGAGGTCGTGCTACGACCGACAATTTATCCCGAGGGAAATGTGGAGGATTGGCTAGGACAAGTTGAGGATGCGATGCGCAATATCTTACGAGAAATCATCGGCGAGGCCCTCGAAATAATAGAAACGACACCGCGAAAGGAATGGGTGTACATGTGGCCGGGCCAAGTAGTTCTTTGCGGAGGTCAAACACATTGGACTGCCCACGTGGAAGAAAGTATCACAAATAACACACTGTCCGATTATTACAATTTCATGTTATTACACGTATGTATTATGTGTGCTAACATTACATCATTATATATATTATAAACAATGCTTAAGTGTTTATTGAACGGGTAATATTTTCATCCAAATTGGATAAATGTTTGATAACGTTGTATTTTTCCCTTCCACTTTAAAATCTCGAAAACGTTAAAACGTGTTAGCACTTCAAACTCGATCGTTAAAGAGCGTTACCTTTTTCTTGTTTTTTCTTCTTCGCTTGCATTCTCTTTTATACTTACATTATTTTATTTAAAGGTTATTAAGTAAATGCATCTCTCAACAACCTCTCTAGATGGTGTTCTCTTATGCGATAAAAACGTTCTCTTTTGCGATAAAAATTTCAACAATTATTCAAAGTAAAGGGTCAACTCGATTCTTTGAAACTTTACACTGTGCATAACATTAATGAGCATAATTTTAATGAGCGTTAAATCGAAAACTTTTTTTTCTTAGGAAATAAAAAGAAAGCTGCGTACATATGTTCATTTACTCTACATCAAAGATAGTTTAATTACTTTTTCTTATTCTTTAATAAGTAAAGAGTAATTGGCGCACAGTCAATGTACGCTTGAATAATATTTTATATAGCTCGAAGAATTGCAGAAGTTAATACGTGGTTCGCAAACTGAAGTACAAAGATTGATGCTGGAAGCTGTAATGACAATTGAAATTCACGCCAAGGAAGTTTTGTATAAATTAATTGATACAAGAAAGAGTAATTAATATCAACGAATTTGAGTGGATCTCTCAATTACGATATTATTAGATTAATAACAAAGATTTGAAGATTCGCGCGATAAATGCTGAATTTCCATATGAGTAGGTTTATTATATTTATGATAAACGTTATCAAAACTATTAAAAAAAAAAGAGATACAAACTGTTAATAAATTTTAAAACTGATTTTGACAAAAATAAGTTAAATGTAATTAAAGATTTCAATGAAATAATAATTTCTAAGATAATTAATTTAAGTTTATTTTAAACATATTAACGTTTTCACTGAATTTTATAAAAGTATTATAATAATACCGTAATGTATTAAATTATTGCACTAAAACAAGTAACGAAATAACAAAGTTTTTAAATCCATTAAAACTTATGCGTTTGTCCGAAATTGTTTACCTCTTCTATTGTATATTAGATAGGGAAACCTGCTCTAGCTTTAACGACTGTTCGTTGACTCTACGAACCTGATGACACTCTAATTGCATTTCTAAACTCAATTTAGGGCGCAGGTACCACTTCAGAGTATCTCTTTAGTGCTTATTTTGGGTCTAAAAGGAGTATTACTATAAGATCTCAGAAAGCTCTCGTAGAAATTTTGTAGAAAATAGCGTCTAAATAAGAAGAATCTTCTTAAGCCATATTACCTACTTTGAATATTATCTATACAAAAGATGTAATCTTAAACATTTTCATTTATTTTTTTACCTTACTTCTTTCCTTGTAACTTTTATCATATAAGAAAATAAAAAAAATGAAAGCATTACTAAAGTTAAAATATTCCTCGAAGAGTACTGCACATAGTTTAAATTTTTTAATTCTGACAAACATGGCTCATAAAATATGGCGACCATTTTTTAAAATGTCATTTTTTTTACATAATTTTTTCAGAGTTTTAATTTAATCTTTTAATTAATTGTTTCATAATTGTTTTCAGCATTTACATAACTGAGACAAAGTTATTCTTTACTTTTTTTCCTTCAAATAAAATAAAAAAAAAATACATCAAATTATTTTCATTGTAAGTGAAGTTATGAATGCCAAAGTTACGTAGTACGAATTCGTACCTGTATGCTAAGTAATGATAGCGAAACATGTGCGCCAACGAAATGTTAATTTATAATTCAATTTAAAGTTGATCTTCTAATTAATTAATATCTTTATATCACTTTGTTAACTCTTCGTAATTTAATTTTAATGGAATCTATCTTTAACAAACTCTACATTATTAAACTTATTACATTTTCTATATTCTTTATAGATACGAATATTTAGGTAATAATGGAAGATTGGTAATTACACCGTTGACTGATCGCTGCTATCTCACTCTTATCGGTGCATTGCATTTAAAATTCGGCGGTGCACTAATTGGTCCCGCAAGCACCGGTAAAACGGAAACTACAAAAGATCTCGCAAAAGTATTCGCAATTCAGTGCGTGGTTTTCAATTGTTCTGATCAACTGAACTTTCAATCTATGGGTAAATTTTTTAAAGGATCTGCCGGTCGCTATGATGGTGCCAAATTATGCTCTTATCGCTGAAATATCTTTATTCTCGTACGGTTTCGTGAATGCTGCAAATCTTGCCAGAAAAATCACGACAACTTTTAAGCTGAGCTCAGAACAATTGAGCACACAGGTATTTTTAATTTTATTTCCTATTTTCTTTTTTGCTTTTTTGAAAAATAATATACGTTATAATAAAATATACGTGTAAGTATATTACTAGGATTTCATGGATTGTGCAAAGTATAAAAAAGTTAATTGTAATTATCTCATTGTATAATGGTATAAGATTGTTATATACAATTAATAACTTACCAAAATTAAATGTTAAAATAGTTTATGTTATAAAAAGATTATATTATAAAAAAAAGTTTCTTTATTATTTAAGACTTTTTAGATATATTACAACTATTAATTAAACTTTAGTTATTAATTAACGTTACAATTTTAATTAATTGTATCTAAAATATAATGTAACAGGAGCATTACGACTTTGGTATGCGTGCGGTAAGGACTTAATTCGTTTGTGTCTGTATACATATCTATAAAGAGGAATTAATAAATTAGTACTTATTTTTCTTTTTTTAGACATTGTATCAGATATCTTCCCAGGGCTAATTGAGAAACCAATGGATTATGAAATCTTAGAAGCGGGCATTCGCAGATCTATTAGACAAATGGGTTTTAGAGAATGTCGATGATAAGTTTATTTTTCCATTTATAATCTACATTTAACGTACTTTTCTTTTTTTAAATATTACTTTATCAAATCTTGACATAAAAGCAAAGTTAATTTATAAATATTTAAAATATTTTAATAGCAAATACAAAGAAACTATAAATGACTATGAAATTAAAATATTTCATACATAGCAAAATCCTATTTTTTTCAATTTTTATATGTTCTCGGTTTAATTCGTTGTAAGTATAGTTTATATTTATAAAATTTTGTTATATTTTAATCTTTAATTAATATGAAAACAATTTCATTTCTAAAATATAATTTTAATGTAAATTAAACTAAATCTAAATAAATTTTAATTGTGCCATTACGGAACAGTTTAAAGACATAGATGGAATTCTTTGAAAGTATACTAATGAGCAAGAAAAAATATATAATTTACACTTGCAATTAATATTATATTTTATAATAATAAACATTAATTTTATAATAATAAACAGTAGAATGCGTAACATATGCATAAATAAATTATTTTAAATTTATGAATGTGTTTTAATTCTCGTTTAATTAAAATAGATATATATGCAGTGTATGCATTTAAATGTAGAAATTAATTTGGGTTTTTGTTGCCTTGTTTAGTTTGCGCTTAAAAAAATCTGTAATTGCTTGTTAAGTTACAATAGTTGTTCTCGGTTTTGTGGTTTGAAGGATTATTTATTTGTTCTTTTTACATTTGCAAAATGTTAATTAAAGTTAATTAAAAAATTAATTAAAATTAATTATAATATATTTCAACAATCACACGCAATAAAAATACTTATTTTTATTCCCTTATTAATATATACCTATGCTTTTTCATAATATGCAAAATAAAAAATGTTGATATATGGACCTTTAATATACATAAAAATAATACAAATATAAAATGTATTGAATATTTATACAGAAAATATTTTCTGTGATGCGTGTGTGGCAGATAGCTTATAATATATAACGATTATATTGCAATTATGCAATTAATTTAAACATAAACACAGAAACTAATTAGAGATTCATATAAACCAAATATTTAATTACATCAAAAGTCTCTCTCACTTCCATCCATATTACGAAATTATATATTATTATATATTGTACAAGTCAAATAACATTTGCCAGTTAAATATTATTACATGATTGATATCGAAAAGTTTTATATAAACACTTTTTATTCTTTTTTTCTTAACTATTTACATCACGTAAATAAATATTAAATTATAGATTTATTATTAGTTTGTAATATAAAACGACATAAAGGAAAAAAAATTAAAATTATCTTTATTATATTTTAATTTAGTAATATAAATTATTTGAATATAAACAATTTATTTACTTTCTACACACATAAAATAAATAAAATTAAAAATGTGTATAAGATTATCTACAATATTTTTCTTAATGATTGATTAAATTGCATATTTATTGAATAATAAAGCAATAACCTCTTTATTATACATATACTTGTACATATAATGTTTAATAAACTTTTTCGTATTAATGTAAAAATACTTTCAATTCTATTAAATTTTTTTATGCCAATAAAAAATATCCGTATACAGAGAAAGAGAAGAGAGCATAAATTTTTACAAAGTAAGAATTTTTATTAATTCTTCGTGACAATTACGCATTTTACATTCTCCTATCGCACAAGAAAGAGCATGTTTGTGGTAATTCTTTGCAAAATTACGGATATTATAAAAATAAATGCAATATGCACAACGTGTCTTTGCACTAAAGCATCCAATTTGAAAGCGCACACTAAATATGACGACGCAAATTCGATCGATACTGGCATTCACAGCTTTCGTAACTTGTCTGGCCATGCTTCGTAGAATCTATTGAAGTTGTAACTCTAATTACAGACTTTGTGAGAAAGGTAGTGCATGTACGAGACTACTTTGATGCGTAACGGATTAATGCTCGTAGGTTTAACCAGTTCGGGAAAGACCAAGGTAAGTGATGAACAATTATCGAACTAAATATGTCTCTGTTCTCCCAATAGATATCAAGATAAAAATTTTTCTAATTTCTTAGTTGAGCTTGTTAATATTTCAGTTTAATACTTATAATTTTCTCAAATATGATTTATTTCAAATTATAATAGACAATTTAGAAATTTGACTAGATCAAATATTTCACTATTTTTAAGAATTTTTCAGAAATTTATAAATATCTCGGAGCTTTTTAGATTGTTTAAAATAAAATTTCTACACTTTAGAATAATTCAAGTACAAGTATATTTTGTTCTAATACTATAAGAGTTTTAAAATTTTAATGAAATCAAACCTAAAATTTAAACAATATCAAATCTTATGAGACCCTAAAATTTTAAACCTTTTATCTAAAATTTAAACTATTTAGATTACTTACATACACACACACATATGTATATACATAACAAATAAAAAGGTATTAGATGATTCAATTTCTATGGAATATTAGGATAACAGGACAAATTTAAAAGTCCGACTTTATACTTGTAGCTTTTAAGTTTAATTTTTGCATGGCCTAAAGAATGGTTTTCCATATTCTACTTATGTAATCATTATTTCTATTTTGATTATTGAGATGTTCTTATATCTTTATAGTCTCTCTCTATAATATAATTTTTTGTATTTTATAATATCTCATATATATATGAGATATTATCATATTTGTATGTAATTATAATTTAACAGAGAAATAAACTATTTCCTTGCAAAATATGTTATAGTAGAAACGTACAGAATCTCTAAAAGGATTAAACTGTTATTTGGAACATTTTGATCAATCTCATATTTACTAAATAATTCTCGTAATAAATAAATATTAAATAAATTATAAATTCCCATTTTCAAGTATGGTATAATTCTTTTACGACAAGCTACTTGCATTGAATATTTTAAATTATATTTTTGCTTTATTAATAATTATAATTTTATATTTTTAATCATTTTTAATAATTGATTTTAAAATATGTTTCTATATAGCGTTATTATGTTATAAAAATTATGTAAAAAATTGAAACATGATAATGCTCATTTCTATTCAATATTCTAATCATAAAAAATTTGATTATATATACCTATACACTACGTAAAATCGGAGAATGTTATTAGTGATGATCGATGTACACAATATCTCTTTTAGAGATAGAGATTAATATGTTTGCCAGTATCATGTATCCCTTGCATGTATATACTTCTTTAGGATATAGAATATACTTAGAATATATTGGTCTGAAGAAACATCTATGTCCTTTAACTATAGTAAAAAAATATACAGCACTTACTACACACAAACAAGCTATACAAATTTCTTTTAAGTTAAATATTTTATAAATGAACCATACATATCGTGTTTTACAACTATTGTACAATATTCTAATAGCGTATTCTGAAAGGTAAAATAAAAAATCTTAATACAAAAATATCAAGGCTTCAATAAATTTTTTAAACTATGACCGATTTAAAAAAAACGGTAACAATGTATAGAATTCGCTTAATGAAACCTGTAGTTACATATACTACCTACACGAGTATCGATCCGCATCTGTCATCTCTCAAAAGGCGTGTCTGTGCAATTACGGTGCTTCTTCGCACGAAATCTATATACTATTACCAATTATATTTGCTCTGTTATAATTCAAAAACTATTCTGATATTTCAATATTAGAATTTCGTACTCTACCTCCATTTCGTACTTTACCTCCAAAATGGTATTAAAATATTATATAGTAATTGTAGAACATTCTGTATAACACAAGCAGCTTATCTTTGAAAATAAATGCAGTGAGACTAATTTTAAATTTTTGGAAGGATAAATAACAATTATTTTCTTCAATTTTTTTTCGAAAAACAACATTAATTTATTTACATAATATATAAATAAATAATATATCGTTAAAAGAATAATATCCATAAATATATATATATATATATTATATAAAATATATATAATATATGTACATAAATGTTACATAGTTGGTATTAGGACTCATTTAAATTTGTCATATTCGTTTTAATTAGTATAGAGAAACCACATGTAAATAAGTTCTAAAATGTAAAAGTTCTTCTCTAAAACTTTAGAATGAATCTCATTTTGAAGAGTGTAATATCACTCTTAAAGATTGAAAATTGAGCCATTCTTTTACAAGAGACTAACTCAATTTTCACTCTTTAGACCCTTTAGAGTGAGATGCGATTTCAAAGAATTTAGAAAGTAATTTTACAAGATTTCGAAAAGTTAGCATAATATCATAGATTGACATAGATCGATTAAGTCAAATTTACTGTATAGAAATACAGAAATAATAATTATTAAATATTATTATACAACGCTCTTCAATTTTAACAAATTTAATTAAAACGATATGCTTAAATAAATAATTATATCTATTGACACTATGATAAAACATATAGTCATAGTGAGATTTCATTTGTTTTAGTAATTAATTTTAGCTGATGGCAAAAGCCTTTAAAGATAAATATATATACATGTAACACACATATATACATGTATATGTTTAATACGTTGTTTTTTTCTTAAGGGGGGATACTGGAGTGACCAAATTATTGATATTACAGTTGTATAGAAATCTCCGAATTGGCTAAATATTATAGAATTAAAAATTCTTTTATAAAATTAAAATAGACGCAAAATTAGAAGATGTGTAGTGGATTTTATACTAAAATCGGAAAAAAGTTAGAATTTTATTTAACATTTTTTTAGTTTCAATACAAAATCCAGAACAGTATCTCCTAAGTTTGCATCTACTTTAATATCCCGTAAAAGGATTTTTTATTCCTTTCAGTTAATTTGGAGGTTTTTATACTGTAATGTCAACAATTTGGTCACTCCAGCATTCCTTTACATATACAATACGTTATATACAGGAATGCATAACACGTTAACCACATCGTATCGTATATATGTATATAAATAATCATTAACCTAGACCCTTACAGAAGAATAACACTACCAGTAATATACCTCTTTAATGAAAATGTAAAGTTTGTTGAAGCGTCGAAGAAGTGTGAATAGAGTTTTAATGTTTGTGTCAATAAATGTCTTAAACACTTCATTGACTTTCCGTTGTGACTTTATGGTTTTAAATATTCAAACACGGTCCCCGAACTCTTCTCAAACGCTTCATAAAGCGCGCATGAAGTACATCTGTTACGTTTCTCGTTTTAAATAATTGTTTCATTAAAGTTTCCCAAATGTTCCATAATGCTTCGCAAAGAGTGCATGGAACGTACCGATAAGCTTTTTAAACACTTCATTCGTTGACATTTCGTTTATGCTTCCTATACGCTCTGCAAAAAGTATAATACAGAGCATTTAATACGCTTTGTGCACACTTCTAGAATATAGAGTTTAAAACATTTTTTTCAATTTATTTTTTTCAATTACCGAGTAAATAAAATATATTTTAAAATATTTTCATCAGAGTTCTGTAAGGGTCTAAGTCAATAGGATCATTTAAATAGCTGCGATATCAAATCTTGCTTGGATTTTGCCGTAAATTTGTCATCAAATAACACAACGCAAAATTTGCTGCCAATTTTCTGCCAATTCGTCGTCAAATAGCACTACGCAAAGTCTGCTGTCAATTTGCTGTCAATTTGTCGTAAGACAGCGTTACGCAAAGGCTTACTACCAATTTGATGCCAATTTGTCGTCAAACAGCGCTACGCAAAGTTTGCTGCCAATTTGGTGCTAATTTAATGCCTAGTTTTGTAACACTACCTTTGTCTGAAAAACACAAGCTTACTACTGACACAGATGGCACTGAATTTGCTACCAATTAAGTTTTGAGCGAGTTTGCCAAATTGGCGCTAAATTGATAGCCAATTGCTATATGTATGTTGTACTTTATGAATTTTAATTTATCTTAAAAACTCTATTCTTATTTTTTAAAATGCATATATTATATAAGTAACAAATATGGAACAGGAGCACGACTAATATATTTTTATAAAAAAGATACAGAGATTTATAGAATATCTTTTTATATTTACACGTTACATATCTCATTATAAATTAATCAATATATGTAATTGTTACTGATATACAGAATATTGATACATAAAATTAACGTGTCTATGATATTTGATGACTTTTAAAGTCATTTTCTTGATAGTAATGTCACATACACTGAAAAAAATTTTGGTCCAACGGATGATTGTTAATCAATGTTCAACTTAATGTCTAATTAATGTATTAATTCAATAATTAGTTCATTAATGTAATTATTCTTGCAATAAATTTTGGTAATAGTTTTGTAATTCAAATTGTTATGAGAATTTAGACCAATTTTCACATTAATTCAATGAATATTTTATTGTATTTACGAACAGTTTTGGTTCAGTGTACAATCAATTTACACATTTTGACTTTTTAACATCTCTTTTATAGCTTTGCTGTTCTAACGATATGTTACGTAATGCACATGAACGAAATCAAATTTAAAATTTTTTTAGATATTACATCTGATAATAAAATTGATTAACAACTTTATAACATGTACGATATATAAATTATGCTACATATGATTTACACATAAAAAATAGAACACAAAACATTTAATGTAGAAAAAAATGTTTTAATGAAATAGCATTTTACGATTTCGATTCATCAATTTACAAATTACATGTACACGTAAGGAAAAGTTTATATATTATCCACATGCCATTCTATTATATTTTTCAAGAAACGACACGTGTACAGATTTATTTGTGCAAAAAGGAATGCACAAAGTATATGCCAGACACGTGTATTCGTATTGACGCCAACCATTGAAAGGTATAACTGCAAAAGCTTTCACGATAAGGTTTTCGCTCGAAGGTAACTGAATAGCAATAAAAAATGCATTACTTAAAAAAAAATGAAATTTCGTATTTATGTTTCATTAATTTATTATAAATAAGCAATTAAAATTTTTTTCAATACCAATCTATCTATTCGAGGATCATTAAACTTGTATCTTCGTTGAATACCTTTGCTTCAGTTTTTCCATAAACGTATATATTATATATAAACATATATATATATTATATATAATGTTATAATACCTTTTGTTCTTTATTTTCCTTTTATACACATATTGAAAAGTAATAAAACTGCATTTTATAAACAATGTCAATTCAAAAGTTTCGTAAGAAGTTTGTAAAGACACTTTAAATACTTAAAAACGGATTATTAACATTCTTATATCATATCGATATCACGCGATTAATTGGTACAAATAAATAGACTTTGTTATATATAAAATAAATGATTTCATGTTTTATGCGTAATGATCATATACATGTATTACATATAAAACTAAAGAATTTCTGGGGTAACATTACTCTTTTTTATTAGTATTGCATCGAGGTGCAAATCCATAAAAGAAATTTCACGAAAAACAGATTTATTCAAGATTTTAAGTGGAATTGCATCCTAAAAGAATATTCTCTTCTATGTGTTACGGATGAAATACCGAAAAATTTTTTCCCAGTGATTTCCCCAGGCGAACTGGTCAATCGATCTCTGTCCTAATTGCGCAAAAAAGAAAATCAACGCAAAAGGGATGTGGCAACTCGAGTTCTTTTGCATTTGAGTTGCATACCAATAACACATACGACTATGTTTGATGGTTTTTCTATTAAGGAAAAAATATCAATGTTCCTGGTAACGCAATTGATAATTTCTTTTTATTGTTACTTCAAGTTTTAATTAAGTTAATTCAAGTTTTAATTTTTCTTATAGTAAATAATTAGTTTAATGTTATAAATTCTAACGTCATGCAGATATTTTTCTATAAAATGTTAGAAAAATCGTATCAAAGTTTTTCTCAATTTGTTGTAATAATTGATTTTTATAATAGATTTTGGAAAATATCGGCTCTTTCAAACTTTCACTTTATAACTAGCTGAAATAAATTTTTGATTCTGTTAATTATTACTAAAATCTTAGTACGTCATTTTAAATAAAATTATAAATGGAAAATTTTTTAAATACATAACACTCTTTCATTTACTTTATTTATTTTAATATCATATAAAAACGTTAAATTATAATAAATAATATATTATGTTAAAGGTAACAAAATTAATTCAATAAAAGAAAAATGTACTATTTTTGAAAAATTCGTACATTTTCCGTATCTACATTGTAAAAATAGGGTGATATCTTATATTTCTTTTAATTTATTGAAAAAATAAGTAATTTTATTGACGGATTTTGTGATCATCTTTAAATTAAGTAATTTAAGAATAATTGCCACATTCGTTGATTACCCCAGTGATAATTCTCTTACATTAATAATTCATATTCACAGAATTGATTTTATGAATATATGAATATTTCATGCACTCTCTCTACCTCCCCCCTTCTCTTTCTCTCTCTCTCTCTCTTTCTCTCTCTCTCTCTCTCTCTCTCTCTCTCTCTCACACGCACACACACACACAAATAAAAAGCACATAATGTGAAAACAGAACATTGGTCATTACTAATACGACAATTAGAAACTGCAAATACAGTTAAAGCAAGAGTTCAAAAATGAGAATCAAATTTCATTCTTGACATATTGCAATGTGCTATTTAATTCCAAAAAAGATTTAAAAAATTAAAATTAAAATTTTAATATACGATCGTGAATATTTTGAAGTGATTTTACTACTTTCACATATCTCCGAATTTTCACAAGAATAAAGAGAAACAGATTTTTATAACAGTTAAATGTGTGGTTACACGTTAAATAGATTTACATACAATAAATGTAAATCTACATTATCATACAATTACAGGATTCACGAATCCTATCTGTCAGTCAAATATTTATATCGTTCCGAGTTTTACAATAACATTTGTCTTATTTTCTGACAAATCTTTTATTAAATCCGTCATCTTGTCGTTGACATCGAGCTTAAAGTCACAGATGCGTATCGCGTCTGGTGAAATGGTGCGCCCTTTCAAGGCAATTCAGGCAAACAGGATCATCTTAGATTTATCCTTGGATTTACGCCCGCAAAAGCCTCGAGGGTTTGGGCTAAAACCTCAGTTGAAACCAAACACAGGTAAAGGAGAATCGTCGGTCAAAGAGCGTTGATGTTTCACGGGCTTACCGATTCCCTAATAGTCACCATTAACCAACTATTTAAAATTTGATCTCTATCAAATCTTCTATTAAATGGAATGCAAACTATATGTACCTTTGTGGACTGCAGTGATACCGAGTCATACTCTTTAGGATCCTACGTAATATCTGCTCCAGACACCGACGGAACGTGATGCCGCACATTGCATACAGAAGGAAATTGATGCTGAAGTTTGTATAATAGAGCAGCATGAAGAACTGCTGAAGACACCAGAGTGTCTCTGGTGTATCCTTCTTTGCGAGAGCAAAGAAGAACACGCATAGACGAATCACGTAACTGAAACAGAGAATTCGACTTGTAATGCAATTGCCGAACAAATTTAATTTCATCAAAAAATATTAACCATTATCACTGTAAACTGTAATTTATATTTACTTCACAATTTATATCTTTTGAAAAAAAATCAGACTTTTACTGCTTAAATGAATATAATATTGAGATGAAATTTATTTTCTCTTCATTTATTACAACATGAGAAAAAAATTTAAATTTTATTAAAAAGGCAAATATCTATTCACACATACATGTAGAATATCTCTGATTTTTTTTTCTTACACTGTTACGTTTTATTACTATAATAAATATTATAAATTATAAATAATACAATAAAATTCTATTATAAATTACATACATTTGTTTAAACATATTAAACTATAAGCTCAAATGCATTTCTGTTAAATGGGGAAACTACATTATTTGAACTCAAATTATTTAAGTAATGCAACAATTTACATTTCATGATATAATTTAAAAAAAATTTTCCATCGGTGATGATAATTAATTAAATCTTTTGCAACATTTATATTAAAGACACAATGTGTACATTATATGTATAATATAATCTAAATCCGATTATAAATATTTAGTTACTTATATATATTTTATAAGATATAAAAAAGAAGATAGCAAGATGTAGAAAGTGTTATAAACACAATTCATGGAAATTTTAAACACACCGTATAAAAATAAACAGAAAAAAAACGTAATAAATACAAATAATTAATGAAAATACTTACCTAGGTAGATTAAGCAATATGAAAACCGTACTAATAAGCACGAGCATTTTAGTGATACTCTCTTGATTAAATCTAGTCGATCCAAGATTACGACAAGATGACCTAACGTCTGTGAAGTAAAAAAAAACAGATTTTATATAGCTTTGCATCCATTCAGAAGCATAAAAGTAAGAAGCTTATACTTGATAAAAACGTATCTTTTTACCTTTATTGAATATATTATAAAACTTAAGTGTCATAGAATGCATCCAATTCTTGTTTTTTACCATCGTAGTATTTGAAACTCTTATTATGCATTTTGCAGTTTTAATAATTGCAGATTATCTTGTAACAATTATAAATATCATGCAAAATATCATATTTACGTCATTACAAGAAAGTATTTTGTAAAAAAAGTCATGATAGTCATTTCCTTTGCAAAGAAAATATTGACGACGATCGTAATTTCTTATCATAAGAGCATGCCATTCTTATCTTACAAATTATACAATGTGGAATTCTAAGAAGCCTGAATCTCACGTCGCAATAGACTTACGTATACACGGAGCTTCTATTTCGGTCATCTGACAGGCGTTCCGTGGTGTCGACGGCGGAGCAGATGCAGGTTGATGCCGGGAATGGTTCTTAGACGAATGAAACGATGATTGCTGGGAAGGTGGTCTTCGAGCCCCATTCGTACCCACGAGCGAAACCAGGTTCATATTTCCGCCGCCACCGTTATTGCTGCTATTGGCACTCTGAAAATGGTTTTGTAATGTCTTCATCTTTTGATATCGATAAAACTTGTCTATCTCTTTATTTGCAGCTGACCCATTCACATGTAAACGTTGCCTCGTTCGAGGAAATTATTTTAGAAAGACGATTTGTTTAATAACAAAGACAACAAAAGAGATACATGTAAAAAGAAACTATATTATCAATTTAAGCGTAAAAAATAGTATATCTGTGAAATATATCTCTATTTTATTTATTTATTTTCAATACAATAAATATTCTATATATACATATAGTATATATAACTTTTTGTATATACATATAAATCTTATTTATATTGTTCATTACTATTTACTGTAATAATGTGAAAATATAAAATTTAAATTTTTAATTTTAGATAAAATATTATTTAGTTAAGAAGAAACATAAAAATTTGCATCATACATTTTTCAATCTGTAGAGGTTTATGAAGAGTTACGTGAGATGTTTGCAATTTAAGTGGCAAGTCATTTTGCAGTGGCGAGTCACTCGAAGTTTCCAAGCTCAACTTTCACGTTTTGTTATACTTATATTTCACTCGTATTGAATGATATTTCACTCTCCGTGCTTTAGAGAGAATATCAATTATCAGAGACACACATTGATAAATAACATTATCTTATCAAGAAATCATCTTTTCAAATATTCTTCAACGTATGTCATAAATTACATAACATAATAAATATATGTTTGCCGTTATATCATTTTTAACGTATTTTGTTTTATGAACTATATTAATAATATTTATATTAACATTTAAATATAATATCATCTGTTTTATCTATTCTTAAAAATAATAAAATAATTTCAACAAAAAAGTTAAATGTATTCTATAAGGCAATGCGAGTATCGTAAACAGTTATATCTTTGTTAAAAGAACATCTAAGTATTAATAATACTGTAACATTTATCAATTGTATATACAATTTATGAAAAATTAGGGTAAAAGCTACTTTTTACATTTATTTTTTTAATAAACAGAATTATATTAAAAGATCTGCTTATTAATAAAATGCGATATAATCAATTCCGTTTTTAATTCTTATATCAACGAATATTACAGATTTAGTTTACGATTGTCTATATATTTATTTAAAACAGATTGAATTATATTTCTTACACTACATCACATTCACACGTTGCTTTATATTACAATTTTAATAAACGATTTATATGGAGTACAATTTTATGAAAATGGATACAAAACTTTGTTTACAGCTTCGAGCTCTATAAGATATGTTGATAGTAACTGAAATAAACATAAATGAGAAATACGCAAAGTGTAGCGTTATGCATTTACCGATGCATGACGGTTAAACTACATGCACATGCAATTTTTACACAAAAAGCGGATAGTGTGCTTTTTAAAACAAGCTTTATAAACATACATTCTCTTGCAAGCTACATAGTGAAGAAAAGAGAAACTTTTTCTATTTATTTCATGACACGTTTATGCAATTAATTTGTATTAAACCGCAGATGATTTTTATCTCAATTTATTATTTAATATAAGATCTTATCGTCATATAAAAATACTGTTTAATTCAGAACTATATTTAAAAAACAGCTTGCACTAATTGTAACATAAAAAATTATTTTAAATAAACTTATATAATAAAATATAAAATACTTATAAAAAATAAAAAGACAAATATATATGTGATTTGATTATGTATTCTGCAATTAATTAATGCAGTATAATTAGACAAAAATATATCTTAATTTAAATTTAAATTAAAATAACGAATAATGATTAATTTAGGAAATTTTATTTGTGTTCTTGAATGTTTATTTAATTATTTTTAATAAATTAACAATAATGGTATAAAATTAAATTTATTAATTAACTTTAATTAAAGAATAGGTAAAATTATTATATATTTACAAAGAAAATATAAATTTAGCACAATTGTGTTCATAAGAAGAAAAACAATTTATTCGATTGATACGTGCGAAAAGATCCAATAATTCATTGATACTTCGCATTTGTATTTGTATAAAGTAACCGGATTATTTACATTTTACGGAAATCCTTGGGGTACCAATCATAGTAATACGTTATATGAGTACCTACTCATTTTTCAAATCACCATTTTCATCATTATCACATTTCTCTAATAGAATGCTGTGTCCTTAATTGCGAACCTCTATCCACTTTGATAAATTTTCTTGTCAAAATGACTTTATTTCCCAGAAACATCGATAACATGTAACTATATTTGTGAGTGTTTGTAGATTTGAATAAAAGTTCCATACTAGCAAGTATACAAAAGTTAAAATTTAATTACATAGTGCCAGCATACTATCAAAATATTCGTTGCGGAAAACGACTATGTCAATATTAAATCAGAATTTAATCGTATTCTAGTTTCACGATATTCTATAAAAATAAAAATTCGTTTCGATATGTAGTCAAAATAGCTATATTCAGTTTATCATTTGGTAATCTTTTGATCCCTACTAATTTCTTTTAATTAATAAATATATAATTAATATTTAAGCATATCAAAT
>NW_017276368.1:601476-670616 GCF_001594065.2 Cyphomyrmex costatus | reverse complement strand
ATAGTAATACGTTATATGAGTACCTACTCATTTTTCAAATCACCATTTTCATCATTATCACATTTCTCTAATAGAATGCTGTGTCCTTAATTGCGAACCTCTATCCACTTTGATAAATTTTCTTGTCAAAATGACTTTATTTCCCAGAAACATCGATAACATGTAACTATATTTGTGAGTGTTTGTAGATTTGAATAAAAGTTCCATACTAGCAAGTATACAAAAGTTAAAATTTAATTACATAGTGCCAGCATACTATCAAAATATTCGTTGCGGAAAACGACTATGTCAATATTAAATCAGAATTTAATCGTATTCTAGTTTCACGATATTCTATAAAAATAAAAATTCGTTTCGATATGTAGTCAAAATAGCTATATTCAGTTTATCATTTGGTAATCTTTTGATCCCTACTAATTTCTTTTAATTAATAAATATATAATTAATATTTAAGCATATCAAATGTATATATATATATATATATAATATGCGTCTAATTAATAATTGCATTATTTTAATCAAAATTTTTTCTAAAAAATTACGTAGCCAATCTAAACAATTATTTTATACCTTTCACTTGAATATTCTATACCTTTCATCTTGACGCAAGAAATTGAGTGCTTTCTATACATTTATCGACATTTCATAAGTATTATAATAAAGATAGAATAATATTTGTGTTGACTTGTGTCACTAAATAGAAGGCACTTAGTATCTTCCTCAATTTGACCACGATTTTTATTGGACATCTTATAAATCAATAAAAGACCCATATATCATCTGTTAACCTTCAACTCACTTAACTCCAATTCGTTTAATAAAGAGCAATCCTACACACCAATAAAAATATAGTCAATATTCACGATAAATATAGTCAATTGATAATGTATAATATCGTCGATATTAACATTTTATTTAGAAAAACATGTGTACTAAAGACACATATTTTTAATTTGAATCCAATAATATTAAATTATAATGACCTCTTTTAGAACTATTTATTTATATTGGTGGATTAAAATGGTGATAAAGAAAAGAAAATAAACATTGATATAATAAAAAAAAAATAAAAATTTTATAGGCAAATACGTTCTGATGAAATAAAAAATATTTATGGTACAGTTTTGTAACTTGTGCAGCTTTGGACAGTAGTACACAGTACATTCAAAATTATTGCATTTTCTTGGAAAAAACGCTAATAAAAATAAAAGAATATGAATTGTTGGGATGTTTTATGTTTTAAATTATGAGATAAAATCTGTAAATACACTAAAAAAAATTATATAAAGAATAAAGCAAAAGAAAAAATAATCTCTTATTGTGTTTTTCTTATTTTATACATATTGAACTGGAGATATACATAAAGATTATAAATTATTAAAAGAAAATATTGCATCTGTTTATTAAAAAGTATTAAAGTTTAAAAGTCATATATTGTATTTGAGTGTGTAAATATATATGCGTGTATTTAAAATACATATAGAAATATTATTCCAATTTCAAACTTTGAACATAATTATGCATTTAATACTTAGTTAATTTATTAAAAACGTTAATCAATGGAATTGCTAAAATAAATGCCAATGAACTTAATTCATTAAAAAAGAAGCGACACAATCTCAAATTGATGCGAACATGTTTATAAAAAACAAAGAAACGCACTGTCATCTCACAGAGTAGATAAAGTGGTTTCATGACTTCATATCTGCGCTCTTTTAATATTAATTTTATCGTGGCGTATGCGTAGCAGTCAGTAGTAGAACGTCACTCATGGTGCATGCATCTCATTGCCACTGAGAGTTAACCGTTTCTATTTCTAGTTGGATAAAAGCTCTAACAAAATTGACAAAACTATTATAACAGTAATCAGTAATTTTGTGTTTCTTCTCCCTGTATTACATTGACACTATTTTAACAATCTAGTGTGAACATCGTTCCATTAATATAAAACGAAAACTGTCTGTGAACAATCAGAAAACAAAATAATAGGACACATTTTCTTTTGTTATAATACAGTGCGAAAATCTTTGTCACGATGGAGCCTTTTACTTTAATTCTGACTATTTTAACAACGATTATTTGCTTATATTATTTTCTTTTAAGTAAATTATCTTTCAAATCTTTTAAACTATCTTACTTCGAGCAACTGAAAATTCCCCATGTGCAACCGATTCCATTATTGGGTAATATGGCACCCTTTGTTTTTCGACGTATAACCCATATGGAGCTTCAACAAAAAATGTATAACCTCTTCCCGGACGCAAAATTCTTCGGCCTCTATGATTTTTTAACACCAATTATCGTTATTCGTGACCCAGATTTGATTTCCACAATCGCTATAAAACAGTTTGATAATTTCTGTGATCACCATGGCTTCGTAAACGAAATTCTTGATCCAATAGCCGGCAAAAATCTGTTTAACCTGACAGGGGATCACTGGCGCGAAATGAGGAAACTTCTTAGTCCCAGTTTCACATCCAGCAAGATGAAGATGATGTTTGGACTTATGTGTCAATGCGCCGAGAACTTAACCAATTTTGTGATAACGCAATCTGGAGGATCTGCCAAAACATATGATATAAAAGACTTACTGTCCAGATACACTAACGATACAATAGCTACGTGTGCTTTCGGTATCGATGTGGATTCTTTTAAAAATCCAAACAACGAATTTTTCTTACTTGGCAATAAATTAAAATTTGAAGGCTGGATGGCTTTCAAGTTTCAACTGCATCTTAACTTCCCAGAAGTTGCAAAACTCCTTAAGATAAGAATGTTTGGTCCAAGAGTAGAGAATTTTTTCAAAAATGTCGTTACCACCACAGTGAAGGCCAGAGATGAACAGGGAATTGTTCGTCCAGACATGATTCAATTGATGATGGAGACCAGGAACGATGATAGTGGACCTAAATTTGACATCAATGAAATGACCGCTCAAGCATTCGTTTTCTTTCTCGCTGGATTTGATACGGTATCATTAGCTATGTGTTTTGTGACGCACGAAATCGGCGTCAATCCTGATGTTCAGAAAAAATTGAGAGAAGAAATCGACGATGTTGTCAGACAAACCAACGGCAAACCTACCTACGAAGCTATTAATCGCATGAAGTATTTGGACGCTGTAGTAAATGAAACTCAAAGGCTGTATCCAATAGCACATTTTCTTGACAGAAAATGTGTTAAAGAGACCGAATTACCACCAGCGACTCCGGGTGACAAACCGATCATGGTAAAGCCTGGAGATCGCATATGGTTTCCAACTTTCTCTCTGCATCGTGATTCAAAATTCTATCAGAATCCAAATAAGTTTGATCCAGACAGATTCCTTAATGGTGATGTAGACAACTCGGTCTACATGCCATTTGGTGTTGGACCTAGAATCTGCATAGGTAATAGATTCGCTCTAATGGAAATAAAAATCGTGATGTTCTATTTGCTTTGGCATTGCGATATTGAACCTGACGTTAAAACTAGAATTCCAATGATGTTGAGCAAGAAAACACTAACTTTATTGCCGGATGGAGGTTTTTGGATGAAATTACGAGCGAGAAAATCGAAAACTCCTGTTGTACCATGTTTATCAAACGAGCACAAAATTGAGGGACAGTAATAGTATATATTTATACTCGTAACTTGTTTCAAGCATAAAATTGTATACTTAATGTTGATTATTTAAATTATAATGAAAGTTTTTTTAAACATTTAGAAACATTTAGCTTTTCGTTAATTAAATAAGAAAAGTTTTAGAAATGTTTTTATTTTAATTATGTATTATTACTTTTTACGCACAAAGTAAAGTGAAAAATTTTCAATATTAAAAATGTTATTACAAAAAACATAATAATTCTAATACTATTAGTATAAATATACAATTATTTTTTTGTTGTCTTCACTTGTAGATATGTATGCGTGTCGTGCGCGCGCGCGCGCGTGTGTGTGCATATATGCAAATTAAATAAATTTGTATTTAATAATAGATATTGATGTTTTGCATTATTTTGTTAATCTTGTACTACATGTTTAAATAAAGTGCAACTCATGTTAGGTCTTTAAATTACAATAATAACATCTACATATGTATAGAAAATTTAAGTCATGTATAATAGGATACGAAATAATATTAAATAATACAAATAAATTGGTATTAAATGTTTTAGTTTAGCGAATTTCTTAGACTGAATGTATAAAAAATAGTAGGTAATCAATTTATTCAAATTATTATCAATTTACAATTTATTATGCATTATATTTTACAAACAGATATATATGTGACTGATTTAAACATTGTAGATTTAATAACTATAGCAGTATTTTTAAATTCAATCGAATTTTTAAGATAAATTTATCTCTCTCTGATATCTCTCTCAATAAAAAGTCGGCTTAAAATGAGAAATTATTATTATTAATTACAATTTAAAATAAGATTTTTAATTTTTATGTCAGCAAAATTAGATGTTGTTGTGCATCAACAATTTACAGTCTTAACCATATATTGGAGGAACTAAGTTCATAGACAGAATTTTCACAATTTCAAGATTTTTTAAACACCCAATGATTAAAATGTAATATAATAAAATGTAACATGATAAAAAGAATTTTTCTCTATATTTTTATACTAGAAATGAGTCTGTATTTTATTCTTTGTAGTAAGTAAAATACGAATTTGTTGCATTCAGCATTGTGTAATCAACTTCTCCTTATAGTTTGACAAATTGTTAATACATATTATAATAGATATATATCGCGATGTGAGTTGCCTTTAGAATAAACTGATCCGTTTTTAATTAATAAAAAAAGAAATAGTAATAAAAATAGAGAACAAAATGCAAATGTGTATTCCTTGATAAACATTGTATCTTTTAAATGTAAATTAAAGAATAAATAATAAATAAAAATTAATATAAAAAATAAAATTATTTAATTATTAAATATAAACACGTTTAGATAACGTTATTACTGCAGAAAAAAATTAACTTGATCTGTTTTAATCTCACTTTTAGATATACATATTTGATATATTGATTTCAAAATTTTGTGATATTATTATTATAAAAAGACGCAATATTGTAAACAAGAAGACCGTTAAAAAATAAAGAAATAAAATTATAATTTTTGATAAAAGTATATAACAATTACTTAATTTAATTAAATTTATTTTTAATTCTGACAACGGCCAACTTGAACAATTATTATGCTTCGATCTATACAATTATCCATCCACTTTTATTAATTCACTCCTGCACTCTCTCTGCTTAATCGTAATTTATACGTGATCTACAATAAAAATCGTAGCAGTAGTAGAGTCTTAAATCGTAGAAAATTGATCAATCATAGTCGATTATTGTTGGTTACTTTTCTTTGACTAAACGGTATCTTTATATACGAGCGTCAAGTGTTGTGGGCTTGCTATTCATCAATTTTGATCACGTGACTATATTAAATATAACGTGACAATATTAAATATAATATATTTTATCAGAGTTGAGTTATAACTAAAAATTCACACGCGCGTGGTACTGCAAGTCTAACTAATTTTTCCTAAAATATAAACGAACATACCCTATCCCTACATAAGTCTAATTTTAATCATTATATTATAACAAATTACTGTTATTTTTCAACATGCCGTGTAAAAATTAATATATATTATAACAGAAATATTCTTTAACTAATAATACATATCTTACATTTACTTAATTTCTCAAACTGAAAAACATTAATACAAAATTATGAAACGCTCATAAAATTATGTCTCCTCTTCAATTAAATATTTCCCCCTTTTTGTTGGAATACTTATTTGATTAAAATAAAACTTAGAGTAAAGATATTATGAAAAACATATTTTACTATACGGTAACTTTTCCATTGTTTTCTTTGCCATAAATACATAACTGGAATCAACTTGCCTTTTGTGACAACAAGCATCGGTCTCTCCTATAAAGCACAATAATATATTTTCACATATATTCTTTGATCATTTCTCTTGTTATATAATATAAAGTACTTTTGTATATTTTATTGCATTTTCTTGAAATAGAAAAAAAAGAATAAAAGTAACGATTAACAAAATTGTTATAAAAACAAATATTATTTTTAAATAAAACTAACTTTGAATTTTTATCTTTCGTTAGATATAGGATATTTACGTCAAATAGTGAGAGTACAATATACTTATGGCCAAGTGCATATTAAAAAACAAACAATAAATAAAATAATAAACATTCATATAAAAATAAAATTGTTTAATTATGAAAGAAAAACATAATATTGAATACTGCTAAAAAATTGCTCTATTTTGGTTTTACTCTTTTTTAATTACATTTAATATATTAAATTCAAAATCTTGTAACATTATTATTAAAACGTTGATACAAATATATTTGTGAAGAATAACAAAAAATATTATTATCTTAAGAAGATAGTTGAAGAGTGACTTTACAAAATTTTTTTATACACATCATATCTACGCAACATTCGATGTCATTAATTTTATCATGTCGCAGCAATCACAGCCAGTAATAAATTTTCACTCGGTGTGCGCACATCTTATAACTAATCGATTAGAAAATTCTTATAATGGAGCCTTTTACTTTACTTCTAACTATTTTAACGATTATTTGCTTATATTATTTTGTTAAATTATCTTTTAAATTATCTTACTTCGAACAATTAAAAATTCCCCATGTGCGACCGATTCCATTATTGGGTAACATGGCGCCTTTTGCTTTCCAACGTATGAGCCCTATGGAGCTTCAACAAAGAATGTATAACCTGTTCTCGGACGCAAAATTCTTCGGCTTCTACGATTTTATGATGCCAATGTTTGTTATTCGTGATCCAGATTTGATTTCCACAATTGCTGTAAAGCAATTTGATCATTTCTGTGATCACCATGGCTTCGTGAACGAAATTCTTGATCCGATAGCCGGCAAAAATCTGTTTAACTTGAAAGGGGATCACTGGCGCGAAATGAGGAAACTTCTTAGTCCCAGTTTTACATCCAGCAAGATGAAAATGATGTTTGGGCTTATTTGCCAGTGTGCCGAGAACTTCTCCAGTTTTGTGGCAACGCAGTCCGTAGAAACTGCTAAAACGTATAACATGAAGGACTTACTTTCCAGATACACCAACGATACAGTGGCCACGTGTGCCTTCGGTATTGATGTGGATTCTTTTAAACATCCAAACAATGAGTTCTTTCTACTCGGTAAGAAAGCATTCAATTTTGATAGCTGGTTGGCTTTCAAGTTTTTAATGCATAGAAACTTCCCGCAACTTGCGAAACTTTTGAAGATGAGAATGTTTGGCCCAAAGGTAGAGAATTTTTTCAAAGATATTGTTGCCACTACAGTGAAAATCAGAGATGAACAGGGAATTGTTCGCCCGGACATGATTCAACTGATGATGGAAACTAGGAACAAGAATAGCGGCCCTGAGTACGACATTAACGAAATGACGGCCCAAGCGTTTGTTTTCTTCCTCGCCGGATTTGATACGATATCAACAGCTATGTGTTTCATGACATACGAAATCGGTGTCAATCCTGATGTTCAGAAAAAATTAAAAGAGGAAATCGACGATGTTCTTAGACAAACCAATGGCAAACCTACCTATGAGGCTATCAATGGCATGAAGTATTTGGATGCTGTATTTAATGAAACTCTCAGATTGTATCCAGTAGTATCTTCTCTTGACAGAAAATGCGTTAAAGAAACCAAATTACCACCAGCGATTCCAGGTGGTAAATCAATCACGATAAAACCTGGTGATAGTGTGTGGTTTCCAACCTACAGTCTGCAACGTGATCCAAAGTACTATTCGCATCCAGATAAGTTTGATCCAGACAGATTCCTTAATGGTGATGTAGACAACTCGGTCTATATGCCATTTGGTATCGGACCCAGAATCTGCATAGGTAACAGGTTCGCCCAAATGCAAGGAAAAGTCATGCTGTTCTATCTACTTCGGCGTTGTGATCTTGAACCCGACATTAAAACTCGAATTCCTATGGTATTTAACACGAAAATGTTCCTCATGATGCCAGACGGAGGTTTTTGGTTGAAATTGCGAGCGATAAAATCAAAGACTCTTGTTACATAATGCTTATTGAACAGACATAAAATTGAGGAACAGTGAACAGTGAACAGTGTATAAGTTTCCGCGATCTTATTGATAATCTGTTTATTTATATAAAGGGATGAGCAATATTATAATCGAAATATTTTCTTTTTGAATTTATCTTTTTTTTGTAATTTTTTAGGCAATTTATGAATATTGCGGTATAATGTTGCGGCTGGCTTCGCAGAGCGATTTATTGTCCACTTCAAATTCACATTTCAATTTTTTAAACCAATTTTATGTTCTTGCTAACAATATTATTTCGGTAAATCTTATAAATTGTTCTTGTTGTATAAGTGGCGTTAGTACCGCAATAAAAATAGTGAAACATATGTAATTGTAAATACATATGTGGAACACTTTTTCAGCAGTCACATTCAATTAAACTAAAAATGTAGTTAATTCAATTGCAAATTATTATACAGCTTCCGAAACATAGATTGAGCAACTTTAATGAAAAAATAATTGGGTGCCAAAATTTAAATACACTTTTGTTAACATATATAAAGTTTTTTTTCTGCGGGAGAAGTTATTTATACTTAATATGTATATTTAAACCTAACCTATATAATCTAACCTTTTAAATATTATATCGAGGGATTTCTTCAAATAAACATGTAAGCAATTAAATGTTTTAGAAAAGATATTTTTAAAATAGATGTATCATTTTTTCTTAAAGCAAAGTAAAATTTATTATCATTTGAAATTCTTATAAAATACAATAATTATAATAATATATCAGTACATAATATATACACACGATTCCTTTTTAATTGTGTTTATTTATATGTAAATTAGATAAACTTTGTTAATAATAATGAATATTGATTTTATTATTCTATATTACTATTGCACTTCACTTTTTAAGAAATGTAAATTTACATAAAATTTTTTAATTAATCTACATAAAGAAAGAATAAAATATGATAGGATACTTTGCGCTATTGTATAATACAAATAAATTGTTGTTAAACGTTTTAATCTGATTAATTTTTTAAATTAAGTATACCAAAATCATAATTATGAGCATTTTATTATTATTCAATTATTATAATGTATCACCTTATAATTATCGATTATAAATGATAAATTATACAATTCTATTCAACACTTCATTTGTTAATCACGTAAAGATTGAAAAGTTATATAATACACTGAATACACATGTTTTCCTAGTTATGTAATGTACTTATATATATAATGCGTATTTGTACGTTAAAATAATGTATAAGTAATTAAATATCTAATATATATATTGTTAAAATATGTTTTATTTTTTTTAATATAATAAATGATAAATAATAAAGAAAAACAAATTATAATTCTTTTTAAGAAAAAGAAAAAGAGAAAATGAGAGAGAGAGAGAGAGAGAGAGAGAGAAAGAAAGAAAGAAAAGGAATTGAGACAAAGTTTGATTATAATCTTGTACGTCCAGTAGTATAATTAATGTATAATATTAAATAACTAATATTATTAAATAACTAATACATTTGTCTAGAATAATGGAGTATCTTATCATATTTATTAAAAATAATACATTGGATCAATAAATTGTTAACTAATGCATAGAAATTTTTTTGTTTAGCCAGATAAAATATATCTCTACAAATAAACTCTCTAAAGTACGAATAAAATATTTTCAACTTTTTAGCTAAAGAGAGAGAGTTGCTTAATTTTACTTCTCAAAGTTAAATATAGAAAACGCTCTGTGTTTATAGTATAATATAATATTAATTAAATAAATATATTCGAGCAAATATTTATCGGTTGTCTCGACGTTTACACTTTTATTTTTACTTATTGACTATAATGACGAATATATGCACATTTATCTTCAATTATTAATCATAATAAATTATGCATTACTTGTTGTTACTACATTGAGTGGTTACGACACAATTTTTTCTTATGTTTGAACTATGTTCTTTATGCGTTTCTTATTCAGCAACGCTGTGTACAATATCGAGATATCAATTTTCTTTTCCTCACTCTTTCAATTGCTTGTGAATAATATGCTATAATTACTATATATTGTTTTAGAGATTCACACAGCAAGTGAATAACCATTTCCATATCATATAGGTACAACTCAATATATTTCTAGGATGTATTTCTATGTCTGTGTGCGTGCATGTGTGTGTGAAAAAAGCTAAAAAATGAATCGTATATGTTACCATGCGAACATATGACATGTTAAATTGATTTTTTTAAATTATTAATATAGTTTTGTGCATCAATTTCTGCGTCCGACTTCTATATATCCTTTTTTTTATTATTTTGGAGAATATGTTTGTAAATCAAATACATTAATTAACAAAATACAGTCCAAGAAACGTTATTAATATGTTATTAGAAAGAGATATTTAATACTAAGATTTCGTTTTAGTTTTGTAATAATTTGATAATATATATTTGAAATAAATATTTTCTACACGAAAACATTCGACGATATAGCTGATGTAAGAGCTATGTATCTTTAATTAATTTTAAATCTAATCAATACAAATGATAAATTTTATATATCAATAACAATCTCGTGACAGCAAAGTATATAAAATAATCTTACGACATTTTGCAAACTTAAAGCAAATTTAATCAATGTACAGTAAAAAAATAATTTTTATATCTTATATAAATAACATGTTAGAATGATAAGCTGTCTCTTATTAATAATGAAAATATTTCTTAAGCTTTTAAATAAAAGGTTTAAAACTAATAAAATCAGTAATAATGGAGATTTATTTATAGAAAACTTAATAATTTTTTATGTTAAGTTTTAACACGTTTTTATGTTGCATAACTAATATTAGATTATTAATCAAACATAAAAATTATTTATTAATTCTAATGTAACATTTTTTTTTAATTAAAATTTTCATGATTCTAGGCAGATACAATAAATTTTTTTATGGTGGCAAAAGATTTTTGACTAAAATAATAAGCAGGAAAATTTGGTTGCTATTGACTGCTATTTGAATGCTTATCAAATAGACGTAAAGAAAATAAAGATAATAATTTCTTAATTTATAAGACTCACTTTAAGTAAAAGACACATATTTAATAGCTTTTATTTTTTCATTTAAAACTACAAAATTAAGAGAGAAGAGAGAGAGAGAGAGAGAGAGAGAGAGAGAGAGAGAGAGAGAGAGAGAGAGAGAAAGAGAGAGATTGAATGCGTGTGTGTGCGTGTGTGTGTGTGTACATGTGTGCCAAAATAAAAAGTGTGCAGAAAAAGTTATTTTACAACAGTTTTACATTAATGTCATTTATTAAAGTAATTTTATAAAAAGCAAATACATTATGCGCTAATTATTTTAATAGATGCAATCGTTTTTATATTAAATTTTTACTTGTGTTTAAATCACAGACATTTTGTAATCAAGTCTTTTTAATATGATTATTATATTAGTTGTTACAATCATTTTTTTTAAAATCATAAATTTGTATTAAATTGCCTCCATATATATTATATGGAGTTTTTAACTTTATTATACAACGTTATTATAAATAAAGTTGTATGAAATATTTGCCGAGTGTTACATTTTATTTGTTAGAGCTTGTTCACAATATATGGTTTTCTTTTTCCACACCGATAATTTCACCAAATCGATATAAATTAGTTCAAATCTGATGCCACGTTCAGAGAATACTGTAAATTTTGTCATACATCCTTTCTTTCCTATACCCATTAAATTTTCCTTTCACGATTTTATTAGCTTTCTCGAAAATTAGATGTGCGAATATCTCTCTTTTCTATTATTTATTACTCTTGCTATTGTCATAATAATTAATAAAAAATATTGGATATATGTATACAGTTGTGAGTAAGATATCTGAAAAGATATTGTTTGCGGTTGTATCGGACACTTAGGTATTATACATGTCAACTATAAGGAAGGATAAATTAAAATTTTTCGATATTTCCGAATATTAAAAATATCTATGTATCTTTCTACATGCCTATTCCTTTATACTTTTATCTTTATAAATGTCTAACGTTTTATTTCATATTGCAAGATCTTTCTTTTATTAAACTTATTAAAAGTTCTGTATTTATATCTTCCATTGCATAATAACAATACATACATACAAGCACAAAATTGTATACTGCGGATTAGCTGCTTGTGAGACGTTTTGTCAAACGATTGGAATGCTGCGCTCTATAGTAGAAAAGCTAGATCGAAAGGAAAACCATATCATCTGGGCTGCTTGTGGTCCGATTCACATTCACAACATTCATGGAATTTTGTTCTTATTGTTTATCAAAGTCAGGGACGTCGACTTGGAATTTCACCATGTGTGGAGGTAGGAGTTTGCGCGGGCGAACTGACAACTAAAAAAAAAAGGTTTTCGCAAAATGTGTATACAAACTGTGTTGTAAGGAATTATTAGTTTTTTTTTTAAGGCAGTTGTGATTTTCATACTTTTTCCATATGTATATATTTGCAACGTACTTTCTTCAGAACACATACATTTATTTATACATATATACTTTTTGATACACACACACACACACACACACACACACACACACACATATACACACACCTTGATAATTCTGTCATGTTTGTTTTTATTACTTGTACAGTTGCAACACTTTCTTTTTCTACGTTGAACACGAAAATGTAGAATCCCGAAGTTTGTTCCTACTTATAAATTCATCCATTGCAGCTTCCATATCCAGAATTTTTACAACATCCGAATGAATATGCAGAACAGCTGTACTATTTAACAAAATAGGAAGCATTGTCGAACGTACATAGGTTTTTATTCTCCTAATACCTGTAAAGTGGAAATGGACATAAGAGCTGAAAAAGATCTTTTCGCAGTACAAGATGTTACCGGAATTATAAGCAAGAGTTCTATCATTTTTGTGTATTCTGATACAATTCTCTCACAGCTATATTTTCTTTTAAAAAGTTATCCTTTTTTTAGGCATGTAAAGACATTTCCACTAGTAAAATACCGATCGAGGGCCGTGAAAACGGCAACCGCCAATCGAGTTGTAAACATACGACTTTTCATATTTAGTTTAATCAACTTTTATTTTTAATAAGCCATATTAAATATTTATACTAAATAATATAATTAATTATTTTATCAAGAAATAATTTTTATATTCTATGGATTTCTAAGTGTGAAATTCCATACACGAAAAAATTTTAAGTGTGGAGTACTCCACATTAACCACACTATAGTCGACGCCCATGATTAAAGTTAAACAGGAACAAATCACGCTCGTGAGCGTGGGAGCATGAATTGAATTGCAGTCCCGAACATATCCATTATAAAAAATATGCCACTGACGATCGATTCGGTTGTTTTACCAAATTACATATACAGTTTACACACTAAAAAGAAATATTTTAAATTTTAATAAATCATTTGTTGCATAGTGCCTACTAAATATTTACTAATAAATATTATGTAAGTATATTTACTTAGTACAAGAACTTATTTCAACAATCTTTTTATTAAATAAATGTTTATTTATTGGACGTGAATGTTTAGTTGACACTATTTAAAAAAATATTTATTAAAATTTAATAAATATTTTTTCAGTGTAATGATAAAACCGAATATCATTTTCAACCAATTCAGTAATTTTATCGCATACGGTCGACATATCGTGCGAACACGCATATATATATATATATATATATATATATATATATAATGTATTACCACTGTAGAACATGGTAAAAAACCAATTCAACATAACGATCGATTCAATAAATGACCGTATCATGTAAATGAGCTCTAAGAAAGGTCATTTTCTTTTTTTAAATATTATTTTTTATTTATTATGTCTTGTTTTGTATTAAATAAATGATACAATGTATAATACATACTATAATACATACATTTATTCATCATCTCTCATACAAATGCTTTGTAGAGAAATTTCAAACAACCAGTAAAACGGTGGTAATCAATTCCATTCTGATGCGTTGCATGCTCATACAAAATGCATAGTCTAAGAGAGGACATATTCGATGTACAATGTTCATTTATTTCCACAAATAGGAATGCATTTCATGGATTACAAATGTGTTTTATGCATATTGATGTATATAATATTCGATAAATTATCACATCAATATTCGATAACTATCGCATCTTTTATCAGCGCAATCAATAACAGCGAATTTAACTAACCTCGTAAATTTTAATAATGTAATTGATGAAATTAAAATGAAAACTAAAAAGCGAATTAAAATATAAACGTTAAGTATAAATAATTTATATTAAAATAATGTTACATATAAATACAGTACAAGAAAAATTTATGTATAAATTTCTACATATTTTCATTCTCATGTTGATATGCAAATGCGCCTGTGTCCATATTTAATAAAGCATATTATTTACCACAAATCAGAAAAAATCTGATAGTAAACAATAATTTATTTACTTATTAATTAAAATTGAATATAAGTTTCTGCTCAACAAAACTTTAATGCTATTTTTTTAATAATTTAAGCAGCTTTAAAGTATGATTCTTTGAAAGTAAGTAATTGACTTTAATAAGTAGCTGTCGTTTCACATGGAAATATTAACTGTTGTACGTGTGCAACAGTACATCATAAAAATCGTGCGATAGCAAAAATGAGACATTATTATTACTTGAACTTTTTTTGTTCATAACTTTTTAACGAGTAAGGTCCGAAGGTTAAAATTGCCTCAGAGCCACTCAGGATCATGGCCTCGATAACATACGTCAAGGTCAAGGTCATTGGGAATGGCTCCCCTAAACTCCAATTTACCAAAGTTATTATAAATTTTCATATAATTATGATAGATAAATCAAAATTTAAAATGTTGTATGTTTATCTAGTTCAATGATTATATTATCATATTTGGCATATATAGTCTTCATTCTGCGCTATATCTTTCACAAACATAAATGTGTCCATATGCGTTTTAGTTACTAAGAAATTTGCATGTTCATGCATGCAACTTGTCCCTTGGCACAATTAACCTTGCTCTATCTTATTTTAAAAGTTAAAAGCTTATAGAAACTAAATATTGTCTTTAATCAAGCATTTTAGAAAAAATCAATTATTTATTTTGTTGAATTTTAATATTTGGAAATTTTTTTTACGGTAATTTTAAAATAATTTAGGTAAATATAAATTGTTCGTACAAAACAATGCGTCATATGATCTATGTTATTGATAATACATGCTATATACTGAAACGCATAATATTCTCACAATTGTATCATTATTGATATAGAATTAATTTATCGACACTTGAATTAATCACGTTGTGGTTGACGCAAATTGAACACATTCGAATCACAGCACTTGAAGTCGTTTCATGTCACAAAGAACGTAATAATACACATGGCAAATCTAATTCATAATTAAATTTTATTTTGTAAATAAATATTTAAAATTATATAAAACATAAAATACTATTATATAATTTTATAAAATATTATTATAAAATAATGTTTATATAATATTTAATAATATTTATATAATATTTATATAATTTTATATAATATTTATGGACATGTTACTTCTTTTTCTTTTATTATTGACAAGCGACACCAATATTGATTGAAGCATAGAATTGAGAATATTTTTTGACTTAATAAAGAATGTATACAATATATATTAATTTATAATACTTCATATATTTTATGTAACATTGAAAATGATCGAAGTCGAATCGTTTTTCTTTTAGATATGTTCATATGATTGTTTAAATTAAATTGTTCGTTAATTTACTTGACATTAATTTAATTCGTTGCTCTCTTCATATTTATATAGTATTTTATATGTTTTTTATATATAATTAAATATTTATTTATAAAAATATTATTGTAAAAATAAGTACTACATCTAATAATGCTGTATATTAACTATATCCTAAAATTTATATATACAAGTATATATATTATTAGAATTAATATAAATATAAAAGAAAAATATATATGTTTTAGACAATATTTATTAATTTGTAAAATCAGAGCATTTTATTTTATACAAAAAGCAATCCTTTATTTTATTATAATATTATTATTTTGCGTTTATTAAGTACACCTATGTTAAACAGATAGTTAAATAATGCTTACTGATTTATTATCGTTTTGTAAATAAAATAAGTATAACTAATCCATCAACTGATTAATGATCATAAATGCTTATGATGTAAATATTATAAAGAATTTTTTTTAATTCACATTTTTTTCTTAAACAGGATGAGATAAATGCAAAATGCAGGCATATATTGTGAATGTGAATTCATCGCTTCATCAATTGAAAAATTATGTATTATTATTATTAATTAGTCTTATAGGTATGTACACATCTATTATATTACAAAGAGATGTGTTATAATATTATGGTATAAAGGATATATAGCTTAACTTATCTGCAAATAATGTGTATGTGACATACAGATAATTTAAGTAATTCCTTTGAAAGCAAAGTTGTTATGGACGTTCTGATTATCAAAGGTCTGCTTTGTTATACAATGTCGATTAAACCTTTGTTAAACTTAGTTAAATTAATTCTTTTCTAACTCTAAAATTAAGACTAGGAGAAAGATAAACATAATTAGTAAACTAATCTTAATGTAAATAAATATTTGCAAACCCAGCAATAAATTAAAAAGCTTTTCTTGCAAAAAACTTTTTTCTGTAAACCAATAAGCGCAATATTAAAATAAATAGTAAGAACTTAAAAAAAATAATAAGGAGCAATTGGCAAATAACAATTTACTTTTTGCTTTTTGTATTTAGGTGATATACTCATATCAACGGTCTTATTTCCAATCTTATTATTGACAATCTATTTTATTTTAAATCTAAAAAATATTATATTTTATAGAAAATACTATAATTAAGAAAGAGTATAAAAAGTTATTGATTGATTTGAAATGTATAGTGTAAATAGATATTAAATTAACAAAATATCATTATATAATCATATTACAGCTTTGGCCATATGTATAAAATATTCTTGATTTACAACAGTTTCTTGGAAAAGACGATAATATGAACAAATAAAGGGCAAATAAAATATTAAAATTATTATAAAAATAAATATAATTTTTTAATATATATGTTGTTTTTAATTCCTTTTTCAATGATTATAAAACGTTTACATTAATTTGTAAAGATATTTTATACTTATGGTTAAAATTGTACTTCAATATACATATACATGCATTAATTTTATTCGTTAATAAAACAAGTAAAAATCTTATTTTTATTCAACATTTCTTAATCCTATGCTTCTCTTACATGATTGTTAATTAATTAAACTTGAACACAAATCATTTTCTCATTTTTGTTTGAAAATTCTTGATATAATTTTCAACTATTATTATATTATACAACATTAAATAAATATATCATATATATTAAATAAATCTATAAAGAGGGTATTTGAATGTTTCGAAATATTATTAATGTATTCGAAAATTGATTCTATATTCATGACATGAGAAAAACATAATCGCCGAACTTTGACCCTAATACTAGGATATAAATAATACGATAGTTTTGATTAAAGAGAAAGAGAGAGAGAGTAGACTGTTCTCTTTCTTCAATATTTGTTAGAAAGGCAATATTAAAAATCCACATCAATTGAAATGCATATATCTAATCTTTTTCCAATTTCTCAGAGAATATGAGATTTACTCAAACACGTGCAAAAAAGAATATAAAATGCATAAATTATTCCATCTCTTACTATTTTTTAAAAAAATTCTACTGTAATAATTTAGATTAAATTATTTTACTTATGCAATTTAGTATCATTAAAACAAAAAAATAAGAAATAAGAACTAGTGAAAACATAAGAACTGAAAGCATCAGAAATCAAAACATCTTATTCATTTCTAAATTTTATGTGTATGTTTTAATAATATATTATTTAGAAGATGATTACATTTAATAATCCGAGAAAATTGAATCTTTATAAATTAATATATAATCTTGAATAGCATCATCACATCTTTTTATCTTCAATTCTTGTTAGAGTAAACTCGGATAAGATGACCATATAGATAAAATAGTTATAGACTTTCAGAATGACTACAAAAATGCCCTACTTAGAAATTATTAAAGAAATTACAACCTATGACCATTTTATCCGTATAGCCATAATACCCAAGTTTACCCTATTAAGATGATATAGTAGCAGCTAATTAACAATAAACAGCAACACAGTCAATATAATAATTATCGACATATTACGCTCGATAAAAAGTACAAGTTTGCTGACGGAACTTCTTTAATATTACTTAAATACCTGTAACTTTACTTTCTTACAATATTGCAAATAGTAACTAGGAATCTCAGAACATCTTTCTCAAATCAGTAAAGATACAATGAATATCGCGTTCTGTATTATATCAGCTTCCTTTATATTTAACATTTTATTTCATAATGTGCGTATAACATTTAATCTTACAAACTATACAGCAATGACACCAACATTTAGAATAACTACAAGAATGAGAATTCTATAGTAATACTCAAATGAAAATGTGATTAAATATGATATAATTAACACATTGTAACATCCGAGCTCCGTTTATCGCATTTCGCAACACTCTCAATTCATGATACGGTATTAAAACATTGCATTTAAAATCAATATCGCATTTATAGTTATGTTAAAGATTTGCTTTTATAAAATTAATGCTGGTAGTAATAGCAAACTGTATCAAAATATAATTAAGCAAATAATCGTACAATACGACCAATCGGCTTGATCGACTTAAATCGATCTTTTTCTTTTGTTGAATCTTCAATTTGCACATCAATGTATTGTATTATTATTATTTTTAATACTGATACTTTTTAATGTTTTTTTTAATAAATTAGGTGAGATAATATTAGCATTTTCGAATAGAGATGCAATAACGGAATATATAAAATAATTACGAACAGACACAATAATTGAAGTATATAAATTGTATAATATACACAAAATTGAATGTGAGAGAAAGAATTATATTAGTAGTAAATATATACTCGTATACGTAATATGTAATATGTAAATATAATAAGTATTAAAGGAATATGAAGTATAAAGATAACATTCTATAAATAGAAATATAATTATTTATAACCAAAATTTAAAAGAAGTAAATTTTGCTGCAAATAAACTATATACCTAAAAACCTATTTTGTCTTTAAATTATTTCCTGAATAACGGAGAAATTATCATTTAATACTGCAAATTGATTGATAATTATTTGTTATTATTATTATATAAAAACTTATCAATTTATTTTTAAACAAATTACTATGTAGCAATAGAAGGCCATATTAAAATAGCTAAAATTTCCCATAAACCGAAATCTAAAAAAAACTAATTCCACAATGTTTCTTTATACATATATAGAAAAGAAAAATAACATTTGTAATGCCAGAAAATATTGGAAAAATTGCTGATAACAATAAAATGTCATACAAAATACGTACTGTGTACGTGACATTGTATTTCGGTTTTCTTTATTTCTATTCAATCAGACTTGTGTATATATATATATATATATATACATATATATGATAGTTCAATATAAAAAATATATATATATATTTACGCTTACTTTTAGATGCATTTTACATGCAAACTTACACACACATACACATACACACACAAACACACACAATAGTATTTTTAATAAATATATATTTTTTAAATTACTCTGTCTAATCCAGAATTAATAATGAGGCCCCATGATGATTCTCGTTCTATTTTTTGTTTTTAATCGGTTTTATCATATTTTTACTTTTATTTTAAATACTTTGCTATTAAGCAACAATTATTATGGCTGCGTATTTTTTAAAGAACTAGTTTAATGACGCACTTTTTTCTGAAAATAATAAAAAAATAACAATGTGTGATATAAAGGCAATAAGAGTCAAAAAGGTAATAAACATTCTATATAATACAAATTAGTCCATTTTCCAAAAGATGATCGCCTCCAAAGACGAGTCATTTTTTCGAGATGGAATTTGAAAATTGCCTGAGAGATGGGAAAAAGTAATAGCCAGCGGTGGCAATACTTTAATTAATCTGTTCATTTATTTTGTTTTGAAATAAATCCATTTTTGAACACAAAAAAAGGTCCGAACTAATTTCTACACCTAATATTACATGTGTTTCAGCTTTAAATTTAAGCCCTCTTCAAATATAATACAAAAAAATCTACGCAATGAAAATACTAAATATAGATTTTCTACGTATAACGTATTATAATAAATAAAATATAAAAAAAATATTGTCTCTATATATACAATATACTTTAAAACTGTAATACTATAATACTATAAATTATAATAATATAATATTGACTATAATATGCTGTGTGTAATATTGCGCATGTGTGCAATGTGCTGTGTGCAATATTGCCGTATGTGCAATGTGGTATATGCCGTATATGCAATACGTGTGTGCAAATGAAGCTGTAAGCAATCGTTCTGTAAACAAACGTGGGACTCTCTCTATTATGTATATATACATGTAATATATATCTAGAATAAAAAAAGTAAAATGAAACTATTTGATATTGAAAAAATAAACAAAAATAGATAAAATTACATCAAATAAAAGTAAAAATAATTAAAGAAATAAAACAATTTATAACACAAATTAAAAACGAAAGTTGGAACTAGCAATCATCTTGTCGTTAGTCCTGGATTAGACAAAGAATAATTTTTAAAATCTTAATATTTTTTTATTAAAAGTAGCTGTTTTTTGTAGAAATCTATATGTAAAATGCATCAGAAAAGGAATACAAATATATAATATACAAGTTTGATCACAAATAAAAAAACTGAACATGCGTATTTTGTATGGTATTTTATTGTTAGTAAAAAAAAAATAATTTTCTCTACATTATAAATATTATTTTTCTTATATATATATATATATATATAATATATATATATTATATATTAAAAAAACACTATGGATTTAGTTTTCAGATTTTGACTTGGGGCAAATTTTGATTATTTTATATATATATACTTTTTTTATAAACATAGAAAAAACATAAATTTATTTTATACATCAAATTACGTTAAAAATCAATATTTTTAATCAATAATCAATTTGCATGTTGCGTTATTTAATTAAATATATATTGTCATCATTACTTTTTACTCGACAAGTTCGATAAAACGATGTTTTACTTCCTTAAAACTATATTTATGCGCTATAAAATAAACTTTATTCTGCTTCCAATATTAATTTCCGTAAGAGAAACGATGACTTTAAAATTAATTTGTTCTCAAACGATAAGTCACTAGAATTCAATCTGTCCTGTGAAAGATGATAGTTTCAGTCTCTTTTGAATTGCGTCGAGAAATTTATAATGTAATCGAGTATCTGAAGCGTGTAGGTAAACATCATAACATGAAAATCGATATTTGCATGTGTAACGAGTTTATTAACAGCAATGGTAAATTCCTGATTTCCTAATAAATGACTAAGTCCCAAAATTTATGATCAAAGAAATAATATTAGATGATTGCATAAGTTCGTGCCCGATTTTCATAGATGTCACTAACTTTATGTTTATTGTAGAGTTTTGGTCTTTTTGTTTGGTTTTTTTTTGTATGCTCTAAATAAGTGATAATGTCATGAAGCACTTTAGCGTCAGACATCGTTCAGATAAGTCGATTTGTGCGTGAAAGAAATTTTTTAAAATGGAGAACGAAAAGGTACATTTCCGGCATGTAATGTTATACGAGTTTCGGAAAGGCATGAGTGTTGGGACTGCTAAAAAAAACATTCAGAACGTTTATTTAGATCATGCTCTTCGGACAATTAAAAAGTGGTTTCGCAGATTTCAAAATGGTGATTTCAATTTGAAAGATCAACCTCGCTCTGGACGTTTTTCTGGCATTGATGACGATATTGTGCGTGCCTTGGTAAAAACAAACCCAAGGATTACAATTGAGGAGATTGCGGAGAAGCTAAACATAGATAATTCAACTTTTAGTACATTTTACTTTTAAATCGGGCACGAACTTATGCAATCATCCAATAAAATAATTTTAAATATTTTTTTATTCTTTCTCTTTCTTTAAAAAAGATTTAAATAAAATAATTATCAATCATGCGCAGTATATTATCAAGTATGCAGAATTAAATATAAAAAATTTCTTTATGCTGTTTGAAAATATAATTCAAGAATAAATAGATTTTTATGAAATAGTTTTATAATTTTTTTCTTTGTAACAAAATGTATGCCTTTAATCAATGGTTATAAATAATTCTCCCTCTCTTCTGTTACTAACATAGAACATTCCAGCAATATTGCAACAACGTTGTAATGTTCTATACTACCTGGAATACTTCTATTTATAATATATATATTTATGTATATAAATATTTATAATATTTATATTTATTTATATTAACTTTATATTTATTTTTTATATAATAAATGCATAATTTTATATCTCATTCTTTCGTATCATATACACAAACAATTTGAAAAACAATAATAAAAAGTATAAGTTCTTTGCTCGAACATTGATTTCTCCTTGTTTGTTATTTCAAATGTAAGAATTCCAAAGTTATGCATACTAAAATGACTGATCGAATGCGGAACTGCGCGTTATTATTTTCTAAACATCCCGAGAATTCCAAATTACACAACATTCCAACAGTTGACATGCAAATGCTTGTCTGTTTAAATTAAATTATAAGAAACGAGTATTTTTAATTATTATATTTTAGAACGTCTATATATGAAACGATTTTCATTCTTTGATATTTCTGAATGGAAAATTAAACAGTAGAATCCTGCATACAGATATTTATTATAACAGACCTTAATTTAACCTAAATATAAATGGTACTCTTAATAGAGTCTAGTGTATTAAAGTCAGAATGCAGAATTAAGAATACAAATATATTTTTATTTTAGTCATAGTTATACTACTATAAAGTTTAACTTATATATAAAATTAAAAGAATATTCCATAAAATTATTTTAATAAAATATAATAAAATTAACATCAAAATACGCATATAAATAATTTTTATAAAAAATATACTTTTTATGATAAATATCTTTTGTCGCGCATATTTTTACTCACGCGAAGGAAAAATCTAAATATCTCTCACAATAAATTTATCTTTGAATAAATATTTATTAAAATATATTTAATGAATATTTTCCTTACGCACGGATTATAATGATGCCTCTAATTTATAGGATGATGTATCGAGATATACGTAGCAATCTTTTCCGCCTCTTTATACACCCACTGATAACAATATCAATGGCCGTGCAAAATGTAGATTCCACACGATTCATAATATGTCGATAACACACACCAAGTCGCGATTATAAACAACGAACAGCAGGAAGCAATGTACATGTCGATCTGTAAAGATGAATGGCGGTTGGTTATGTAAGATGCGGGAGTATTTATACGTCGGTCCAAAATAGTCGACAAACCACATTCGGAGGTGGCACGTTTCTCTAATAGCATATGGTTGTCGACACACTTTTTATCGGCAGCAAAGATATCGAATCACAATTTAAAAAAAAACTTACATTTGATAAGTTAAAGAATATATATAGTATTCAAATATTTATCGATTCCGACTAAGGAAACTAGCGACAATTCATTATCTGTATTATGACACGCATTCCATATCACATTTACTAATTGTAGTATAATTATAGTATATTTGTAGTATTGATTGTTCAGCCAAGGTGGTTTCTATTTATTTTTATTGTAAACCGATTTGTGAATGTTCTTTTTTATTTTTTCCATTAATGTAATATGCCTTTAAAGCACATCCGAGTGCAAACTATTTCTAGATTTGTTGATGTTTCGGATTACATATGCTTGCCTTGATGCTCTAGTCGTGTGAACAGCATACACGGTCGATCGCGAAGAACCCAATATTTCAATGTTTACTTATTGAGATTTATGATAACACATGTGGTAAGATACCGATATTACGAGTGCTATATTCCAAATTCTAAGACTTTATAACTCCAACAATAATGAATTCAAGGAAAAAAATCATTGACAAATAATATTTTTATATTTTCTAACAATGTTATGTAATTACACAAAATTTTGTAATTACTTAATAATTAAATTCTGTTTCCGGAACACTATTTCACACATTAAATTTTTCAAAATTATGATAAGTGCATTACAATTATAGTATATTATTTAGTTATCTACTAAACTAACGCATTATATATGTATAATAATGTTGTAAATGCGAACTGTCACAATAACTCGTGCAAGTATATTAAACACTCGTTCATATGCATTAATCCACTTAACGTGTCGGTTAAGTGGAAGATATCCATATATACACGGACATGTATGCAAATATTAACTGGGTGATTAAAAGCTTTAAAGAGTGAAGAAAATATTACATAAAGTTAGTTTTACTAAAGTTTTACTAAATTTTTTAAATATCGATATATATACATGAGTATCGCTTTATTAGATAAATATTTTTTAATAAAGTAAAAATTTGATTGCTTTTCTGGAGGATTACCGTTTAATAAAAATTAATTAATCTGTCTAGTTTCATGATACTTGCTTACAAATAATTATAATCATCTTAGATCAATCTCAACATTAATAAAATTCATTTTAATAAAAAAAAATGCATTTATATAATAATGTTAATATAAGTATTGTAAATATCTTAAAGAAAAATCAATAGACAAGTTATTTAACATATAATTTTTTAATATATAAAAGTATTAAGTAATGTCAAAGAAAGGAAAAAGCTTTAATCACAGTTTGTGCAACGAATTAAAATTCTTTATGATAAAGTTATATTATGCTGCAATATTGTAATAGATAGCTTAATATGAAATAAAGTTTCTTTGAAAGAAAAGTGATTTATAGGAGACAACATAAAGAGAAATCAATATATCGCTATCAATCTATATATATAGAATATATTTAGTTGCATGCATATAAAACATCAAAACGCAATTTTGGACAGTTCTCCAGGAAGGAAACTTACCGGAATTTGATTAAGATTGATGTCAGATTTCTCCCTGTTGGAACAATTTGCAGTGTAACCGGGTTCTTGGTTGAATCGTCTGCCAAACTTCAAAAGATTCCTCATAATCATGGTATTCATCACGATGATGAGTACAAGTGGCACGATCAGACTCGCTATACTGTCGATGATGCTAATGATCTGCATAGTCTCTAGGTACTCAATCTTCAATTCGCATACTTCGTCTCCGCCCTGGTTCTTTACCACTCCAGCAGTGACGAAGGAGTACGAGTGACTGACTAAGGCGAGGATCGTTAATATCAGGATGATGATCTTTGCACGCGCCACGGTGCACATATGCGGTCGATGCAGCGGATACTGAACAGCGATGAATCTCTCGACGGTGAAGGCGACGATCAGCCAAACACTAAGAGAACTGCAAACTGCGCTTACGTATACCAAAGTTTCGCACCAACCATTATTGTTAAAGACTTTCCATCCGATCGTACTGTTAAGCCAGACGAGAAGTAGGGACATGAGGAAACTGAAATCGGCGGTGGCTAATGCCGCCAAGTAATAACTGGAGCTGCGTAGCTTTAAGTGTGTCTTAAGGAAAACTACGCACGACAACAGGTTGCCTACCAAACCCAGCAAGATGATGAATGGTATGTAATACAGATGGCAGAAATCCAGAAGAAAGTAAAGCGAAGGGCAAAAGCCGTCCGATTCTTCTTCTATGTCGAAAATTGTTTCAAAACTGTGATTTTGATAATCATAGAATGTTAGGTTCGACCAATCTATCGGTGGTGCTGATCTTCGGAATCGCGACAGGCCCCCGATCGTTCTCGGTATTTGTTGACATCTCAAATCTTTACTCAATAATTTTTGAAACATCAACATGATTGCTCTCGATTATGAGATAATATTGTCAGAAAAAAGCTTTCTTCGATGCTCGTTGTTCCAAGGAGCCAGCTTAGTCGATCGCAATGTGCAAAATGCATCAGTTTAAAAAACACATTGCAATATTATTTGCCATTCTCCAGACTCATTGATATGACATTGTTAATATAGATCCAGTGTAAATCACAGAGTATGAAATCAAATGCCACAGGCACAATGATTGTCTATCGAGAATTCCAATTCTTTCCCGGTAATTCATATGCGTCAATTTGATAAAATCTGTTGGATAAGGTCGCATGTATTGCGCGCTTGACGAAGCCCTGTCAAAGTCATAGATATCGTTGACACAAACCACAATAATGTTCTACACAGAATTGCGTTAAATATTCGAATCGTGCGAAATACGTACTACCGTTATTCGACAAAGATTTTCTGTTCTTCGTTTACAAATGTCCAATGTAACGCTCTGTAAAAATTAGTTAACGATGAATAAAAAAAATGTGTAAGCAATTAATTATTGACACATTTAAATTGAAAATTAGATGTTTGATTTGTATGAAAATCTGCATATCTTTTTTTAAATGGATTTAGAAAAAAACGTCATAATATCGTATTGGACTAAAAGGTTATTTGATCTGACATGCTGATTGCAACGCGGACGCATTCCGCTCCGGATAAACGTGCGACTGGTTGGAGGTTTTCCAACGTCGCTGACACGGACCACCGGTATTGAGCGCAGGATTGCATTCGGACGTTTGTTTTTGTTCAAAGAATATTTTTTCTGTCTAAACGTCTATTTGGGTGACATAATGAATCGTTTACACTTTAAGTTTGATTACACTCGATTCAATTACGTTCGCAACTGCATGCATCTGAACAATGTAGTTTTACGCGCATACATTTCATTCGCAATTAGATTCGATTTCATTTAACCGCAAAATTGCTGGCCATTTAACTTATTTTTCGGATTCCACGATAATTCGCGTTCATCATTTGGTTTCACCAAAGCGTATGCTAATTCAATTTTGAGGAAATTACGAAGTCATTATATCCACGTTAGTTAAGCTGAACATAACATGTTAAGTTATTTAGTTGTATCTTAATACATAATGCTCTGACGATAGGATACAATTTTAACATAAATTCAATATCCAGATTAATTTCATATTAAACCGCATAACATGTAAGTTAATTGAATTAACTTGCAATTTGCAAGTAGAGTATGGGAGGTATCAAAAGCAATTATTGAAATGGATCTAAATACAAGTAGATGATAATAATTCACACGTAAAATTTCATATAATACAATTCGTCTTTCATATAAAACACTTTTATCCTCATAACGTACCATATTAATAAGAACAAAAACGCGTTGTCGGTCCCAATTTAATATATATTTCCTCGTATTTTCATTAACGTGATATAAAAGGAAAACGTAATGCATTAATAGTACACTTAATAGCGTTCTATAATTGATTTCTTAATTAAATTAACTATTGCTTTTTGTTTATTTTGCGTGCAACTGATTATAAATCGATACGTTTTAACATATCGAAAGCTGTTCTCGCAGCTTGTAATAATGTAATATTACTTGATCACGGGATAAACGCGGAAATGTGGTAGAGTTGATAAACAGCGTTTCCGCAAGAATGCAATTTCATTGTGTGTGTATGATATATAGTTTACTTCGTTACGCACTCAACCTTGGATAGATTCGAATCTCTAGTACATAGTTTGGTCCAACGATTGAAATGTAGAAGAATTTAATATTTCTCCAGATGTTTCACATATTGAAATGATACAGTATTGATTTATACTCACATATCTTTTAAATTATACTTAAACTTTAATACCTATTAAATTAATTTTCATATAAAAATTATATATATTGAATTTTTCATATTATTACCGTTACGTTATGCTATTATTAAGTTGTTCAATTAATATTTTAATATAGGATAAAAAATATATGTAATTTTAAGCAAGACAGATATAAAATTATCAGAGGGACTTTTAAATCACATGTCACAGAGAATAAAACCATTTACGTCATTCGATTTTTTACACGCATCATTTGACTTTTTTACCGTTTAATTAAATTATATTATTAATTTAAACGATATGTTTATATCGTTTAATACATGAAGTATAATGTGTCGTTTCTTAAACAAAGAAAATATAAAATTACCAACGGCACTTTTAAGTCATATGTCATCACAAAGAATAAGAGCATTTAATTTTCTACACACACTTTTATCGTTAATTCTGCCTTTTCTCATCTTCTCGTTTGTCACTACACGTAGAAAATTCACGGACAAAGATTGAAGATACAATATATCTTCCTGATGTAGAGACGTTGCACAGCATTATCGCAGATACATTTAAGGATTTTCACCGTCATTTTATCTGACGATATTTTTTTATAATTTGATTAAAATTCCACAAGAGATCGTCTCGTTCTTTTCTATCGACGCTTCAATCCCTCTAATCGCTGAAAACCCGATTTCTTTTCCTTAATACTGAAATTGTACGATTAAAATCTTGTCAAAAGATTTCCGATATTCAAATTTTTTGTAGTTTTAATCGTAACTAGAAAAAGTAATAAATTTATAATTTCGGTTTAAATTGAAGAAAAGTCACAAAAAACGCTTGAAGAAAAACGTACGTTTCATTTATCACTGGGAATTTACTATTGGTTTTATCAATGGATAATCAAATCGAGTTTGTTCAAAACCCCAATTTAAAAAAACTAAATTTTTTAACAATCCGATAAAAACAGCGTATTTTAAAATTCGCACTTTTTTTATTTAAATGTATCTCACACAAATGAAACGTCCAGAAATATTTCAATTACTTCCTTCAGGCATTAAACACCAACGTGGAATCAATGCTCCAGTAAAAAAAAGGCTACAAATTTTAAAATACAATCTACCAAACGTCACGCGTGCGGAAAATTTGTTTCGCAATTTTTGCATTTAATTAAGACCGTCAAAACGTAGGTAAATGTATGCGTTGTGCGTTGAGAAACGTCGGCGGGTAAACTGGGGGAGCGGACCACTGTGCGAACGCATCTGTGCCAGCCGAAAAGTTTCGCCGCATGCGCTTTATGGAGATCCTGCAGGCGTCTCGACGGACGCCGCCGCGCCGCTGACATCGACGTCGCCAGAGTCGTTGGGTTTCGCACTGTTATACGTTTCACGATTTCGAGGGAACAATAGCGAAAGAAATGGATCTGCACTATATATATATATTTAACTCTAAATAAATTATAAGCAATACCGGAGCATTATAATTCCAAAGATTTTTCAAAATTTTTGCACAAACAAAAGAATATTATTAGAAGACTTTTGATGTGCAAAATATTTTTGATACTGACGTATGAAAAAAATACTATATAAGTTCTGTGTGAAAAACATCTCATTTGAATTTTGATTAGAAATAAATCGAATTTTTTTAAAGCTGTAAAAGATTCTTCGCCATTATCTACGTGAAATTTTATGACATCCCTGTTATACGTTTCTTTATTAGGAAAATTATTAAAAATGATCTATTTGAATAAATTTTTTGTTCAATGACGGGCAGACATTTTATCAAACAGGTTTGCTAAAAGCTTAAATAGGTTTTTATATTACAAACTGATGATATTTCACAGAATTTTAAGAATATAAATATATTGAGTAGATGATACATATCAATTTTATTAGAATTTTATTTCGTAATTTTGTTCGATCAATTTAAATTGAAATATGTAGTGTTAACAAATTAAAATTAACATTAATGTAATGTTAAAAATTTTTAATTAAAAAAATGCTGGTTCTTTATGATATAATTTTTTGCTAAAATTAGATATTATAGGAAGTGGAATTAAATCGTTGTATTTTTCATGTACATAACTACACGAAAAGATCGAACAATTTTGCAGAAATATTTAAATTTTAGCTAGATATAGATCTAAAAATAATTTTATGAGACTATTCAAATAATTATGTAGCGTATTTAAGCATGAATAATGCTATAAGAAGTTTTGACATTTTAGCGATCATTTTAGCTTGAGCATCTAATATAGTTATTTTGATGGTTAAACAAAATTATTTTCATATCTATCTTATTTAGCTTTTTATTAAATTTTTTTAAATATTATAGCAAAACCATTCTTTTCATGAGACAAATTCGAAATCTCTTATTATAAAATAGATTTATCTTCTACATTTCCAATAATTTCTATATGAACGTATGATATGTCTATCAGATGTTGAATATGTCTAATTATGCATGAGTTATTGATTACCGTTATTACATTAGCAAACATTAGTAAATGCTCAGCTTTTTTACAAACTTAATAATCGATATTGCGAACTGCATTAAATCCATTTTGCTGAGAATATCAGTTTAACTTTCTATAATAAATGAAAGGTCTTCAATGACTACCATATTCTTTTAGAAAAAAAGAGGACACATAAATATATTATTCCAATTTTTATATTTATTTCACTTAATAATAAATTTTATTTCCGGTGAAACGTAACGAGCTTAACGACCGTGATTTTTGAATCTACAAAGAAAGGCACACATCTCATATATTTAAATTCTATTATAATTTCTTTATTAAATTTTATAAAAACTTTAAGAGACACAAATATTGTAACGTATCTTATTTAAAAAAATGATAAAACTATATTATTTATTTTGATATTGCTCGACTCTCAAAAATAACATTTAAATTAATATATTTGTATGTATCTTTATTTAGACGATCTTAATCGTCTGTGCAATCAGCCTTTATTACGTTAGTTTTCGATGGCTTCGTTAGTAATGTAATTTTAGTGCTACACTATTGAGCAATAACAGTTTGCTAACTTCTGCACACGCCACAAACTACATTTGTTTAATAAGTTATACTACATGATATATGTTTGATAAAAAAATTAACATGTAGTTTAATTAATCTTTGTATAAAAAAAATTTTACACTGCATCATATATACATACATAAAAGTTATCTTACATTAAAATCTGCTACAGTGAAATATTTATGCAATTTATATCTGATTAGTTCTGAGAAATAGGATAATATAATATTATGTGTTATTTGACATATTGAACAATAGAATTAATAGTGCAATGTGGAAATGGATATAACTCGAAAACAAACTTTACACACAACATAACCCAAACTGAATTTTGAATATGACATGACAAATGTAGTACAAACTATTTTGCAGTTTACAGTATACTGAGTGTTTCTATTTCCGAATAGCAATCTACGAACAGCTGTGATGTGCATAGACATTTGTTGCGATAAACGCTTTCGGTTTATAGCTCTAGTTTGACTTATATTGCTGACTATATTAACAAAAAACAAGATACCATGTTGCTAAAGGCCTTTTCAAATGTATTAAACAAACTATAAATTTTAATGTTTTAATGTTTCATATTTATATAAATTAAAAATATAGATTTTGATAAAAATAGTAATTAATATCTGAACTTTTTCAGTGTTACAAAATTCTAAAGCACACGTGTACAAGTTTGAAAGGTCAATTGCAACCAAATGGCAAGTCGTTTACAACAGTTATCACGTATACATTGAATCCGAAGGCTATAACGATGGGACAACTGTATGGCGAGTACGATTTCGATACACATGAATGGTAAATAACATTGTCTGATATTATATATTAAAGAATGAAATTCAGAAATTATAGAGCTTTAATTTAAAATTATTATTCGATACATGTGCTCTGCATTATTATGTGCTAAAATTATAAATGCAAGCTCTTAAATTAAAAAAATTTTTTAAGCTACATAACAACAGAGATGTGAAACATTTTTTATTTTTTAAACAAAATTTATTTTATTAAAATATTTCAATTACAAATTTTATAAAACTTAACACGTTTATAATAGAAATATTAATGAAATCGATAGTTCTTATATAAAGTTTCTCCCTTTCTGAACGTTTTTCTTTATTTTTTACCTAATTTTTATTTAATTTTTTTTTATTGTGTTTATTTATATAATATATAATAAAAAAATAGATTATAACATAAAAATAGATAGCAATAATAAAAAAGAGCAGACAAAAAAAGAAAAAGGATATCAAGATTATATAGCCCACTCGTAATCGTTAGTACATATAAGTTTCGGTTTGCTTCATAATCCAGAAAATAATTTCATCGAAACTTTTTATATAAAGTTCGCGAGATCGTGAACTTTGTAATTGGATCTATTTTTTAGTTTTATTGTAAATAATTTTTATTAACTTTATCGTAAATAATTTTTTTCGTGTTAAAGCTAATAAGATATTTGCTAAAATCCGACATTTATATAAGAGATAATTAATTCTCTTTTATATTATATTAAACTAATTAATATCATATAACTTAATAGATATATGAGTACAAATATTAAACACATACAATTAGCTGATATATGTAAATATATTTATATGGTGACCTATTTAGTTGTTAATGTTGCGTATGAAATTCTATAATACCGACAAAACAAAAAAATCTCCAAAATAGACACGAAATTCAGGATATTGAATGCACCACACGTCCGATTTGTAGGACAGACGGAATATTGCCAACTTTAATACGAATGGATATAGCAGCGGCAGATTGCGATAAACGTTGGTATATTTTTGATGGACCAGTCGATGTAGTATGGATCGAGAATTTAAATACTGTCCTGGACGATAATAAAAGGCTATGTCTCATATCGGGGGAAATAATGAAACTACTGCCGACTCAAACTATAATGTTTGAAATATCAGATCTTCGAGTAGCTTCACCAGCTACAGTTTCAAGGTAATAAAGAAATTTGATAAACCTTAAATAGCTTTTAAACAATAAATTGCGTTAACAGAAGAATAAACAATATTAATGTACATATTGAGCTGCAAATCCAATATCTTATTTTTTTTAAATTTTTTTATACAGTTAAACGTTAAAATGTATATTATTGAAAATGGCACAAAGTTTTTATTTTTTATTTTGATGATATTCAGAATATGACTTCTTTTTTATTAAATTTATCTGCTTTAATTCAAAGTAATAATAAATGAAATTCATAATTATTAATAGCGATGAGAAGAATTATGCAACTTTTGCGTTCTATATAATTTGAGTATATATTAATCGTAATTACTAATGAATACTAAAGAAATTATCTGATAGAGAACATTTAACAAAATAAAATAGCCATTAATTACAAAATTGTTCATAAAATACGGTAAATAATTATAAGTGTAAATTAAAGTATATAATATAGATAGATGTAATGTACATAATAACTGCAACATGATCAAGAATATTAATAAGATGAAAATATTCAAGGAATATTTTCTTTTAATATAACAATAATTAATACAAATTGAAAGGGCGATGTAAGAATCAAAAGTAAATTTTCTTTTAAAAATAATATTACAATGTCAACATATTTAATTGAGAATATTAAACAAAACATCGTGAAAAGTACATTACTATTTTTTAATTTATAATAAATAATTATATAAATTAAAATAAATATATATTGCATATAATAGCAAACTAGCTCGGGGATAATAAATAAAATATCGTAAAATATATATTTCTACGTTTTAATTAAAATAATTACCATTTGATATATTAATTATAATTAAATATTTATATAGATGTGGTATGGTGTATATGGAACCAGAAAATGTAGGATTGCAACCTTTAATCGATTGCTGGATACGATCATTACCAACAGTAAGTTAATAATTTCTTCACAAAATTATTTTTTATAATATTTAAATATATAGCAATAAAATAAATAACAGAAATTAACGTATTTTAACATACAGATAATATTATTTAATTAAAATTTTAATTAATTAAAATTTTAGACATGATAACACGTTACATCGTTTCACATCTAAAATATTATGTAAGTTTATTATATTTTTACATTTTTTGTATATTCTTTTATAATTATAATTGTCATTTACTGTCATCGTTTATTATCACAATTTTAATAGTATTGATTGGTAATCTATAACATGGAATTATTTAATATTCTTTTTATTTCTTTGTTAATAAAATATTGATAATTTAGTTGATTTACAATGTACAGTGTTCCAGGAAGCACTTTAATATCATTTAGATGTACATATTGATAAGGATCCGAATGAGGATCGAAACGTATACAATTGTTCTACAATAAAGGATTTATTTATCACACACCAACATCTTGTGAAGACTCGAATGACATTATACCTCACACTTAGATTTATTCAAACGAGTCGATATAATATTATTTTTATAAATTATATATTTGTTTTTAAACATATATTTTCTTCTATAAATATAATTATAAAAAAATAGATTATTAAATAAATATCAATAATAGACTCTAAATCGCTAAAATAAATTGTATAAATTAAATTCTGTAGTGTAATTAAAACATTTTAATAATATTTACGATTTTAATATTTTAGTTTTCAATTTAAATGTCTTCAGTTAACAATAACTAAACATAATTGTGTATATTTTGATCATGATATAATTATAGATAATTTGTATTATTTCACGATTAATTATAAAGTGCAGTTACGTAAAACTAAGCTGGAACACTGTTTCTATAGACGATGAACGATTACATTGAAGAAATAACTAAGTTAACAACTCAATTGGTGCTTCCCGGTCTGAAAATTGTACGTGAGAGTTTACGAGAGATCGTAAGAACCGTAGATTCCGCTGTTGTTCAATCTTATATAAATCTAATGAACTTCAGAATTAAACCGATGACCAGACGTGATGGAAAAGCACCACCGAGTTTAGCTTTCCAAAATACTATACGTAAGCAATATGCAATTTAACTGTAATATCGTAGATGAGTAACTTTAAATATTAAGTTTATCACAAATAACAAGATCAGAATAGTACTTTAAGCCGCTTAGGACGTGCAATTGCCGCATGTCCATGGTAAAGTCAAGTTCTGACTATATATAATTCTGACTACGTGCTGTTTCAAATACTATCGACTTCTATTTATTAACAATTTGTGATATTATATACATATATCAAAATTTGAATCAGAGATCGAACTTGTGTGGAGATTTCGCTTTAGAAGGCTTCTAAATTAATAAAAAATTTTAATATTAAACAATAATCAATAACATTAAACAAGCTTCTATTTTAATATTAAAAACTATATGATCAATATATTAATCACGGCTCAAATTATTATCATTAGAAAATGAATATAATTAGCAAATTTTTGTTTGATTTTTAAAAGATCAGAATATTATATATATATTGTATAAAATTACTAAGAACAATGTGTTACAAAGTTTACATTATACAGCGGATTTGTTGTCACCATGGGCAGCTTTCGCTACTGTTTGGGGATTAGGAGCAACTTGCGATTACAAAAGCCGTCGTATATTTAGTGATTGGATGAAAAGAGTACAAAAGGAAGCTCAGCATAAATTATCATTTCCAGAAGAAGGCCTTGTGTTTGATTACAGGTATAAATTTAAAATGAAATAAGGAATATATAAGTAGATTAAAAAAACATAATTTGTTTTTACATCAATTTTTATATAAATTTTTTTATAAAAATTATTTAAGAATTTAGTTATTTATATACGAATTAATGTATTAAATCACAAATATTATACAAGTATTATATAAGGAATTTTTTAATAATTATTAATACATTCGTATGTAAAATATTGTGTATAAATATATCAGATAAACTAATCTTTTCATTAACAAAAAATATTTTTTTATTTTACAAAAATGATTTGCCTTTATTTGCGTATAATAATTTTTGGTAGTTGCTGAGTTGCCATGTTAAATCCGCGATCTTTGGAATGATTCCAAATTTTCACGTACTTCTAACACTCTGAACAATTTGAAGATTGATATTTCAAATGGTATATAAAAGAAAAAAAAGGATGTAGTTCCGAAAAGGTGAATCACCCAATTTTCTAATCGATTGGTATACTACTGTATTTTCATGCCTGTACAAGAAAATTGTACAAGAAAACACCAAATTGTCAAGATTTTATCAATTCGGCCGCCATTTCGGATCCACCATAATGGATTTCAAAAATTTCATAGAGTCTTAAAGTACAACTATTTTGACTATCGATGGTGTACTTGTCGAAAATTAGAAAAATTGTTATCAATTCAAGAACAATCTTTTAAAAAAAATGTCGATCATTTTTCCGTCATTTTTTTGTTCTGACTGCTATATTAAATTTTTAAATAGTCGAAATATAATTTTGACAACACCATCGTAAAGAGCGACCCCCAAAACTTAGGATACCAAGTTTCGTTGAAATATTTCATGTTTTAGTGTGTTAAAAATCATCTTGAAATCAAACAAAAAATGTTGTTCTTCTGCGCGTTAATGGGTTACTAATGTAACTTAACAAAGAATTTAATCCTTTCTACATGCTCGTAAAGTAAATTAAACGTGACTATGTATATATAAAAGTAATAGAATATACTATTCAGGTTACACGATGGTGGATTCACTGATCCAATCGAGGTTCGAGAGCCAATTCCACCAAAGTGGTACGAGTGGTTAGACGGAGTTTTATCTATCACAGTAAAGCCAAAAATAAAATACATGGGTAAGTTATACAACTATTTTATCAAGAAAATATTTAAGCAAAGCTAAATATTTTATATTTATAGATGTAAATATTCTTCTTATTTCTCGAAGAGCGTGTAACTAATTAGCTTGTTAATTATTTGATGTAATAACGAAGAACGAACAAGCAGCAAAGAGAATCTCTTAAATGTTAAAAGATAAAATCTACAGAGAGGGTGTATTTTTCCTATGTTTTCTTTAATAATGCAAATAAAATAATAAATAGCTTTATTTTAATTTATTATTAAGTAACATAAAAAAATTTTAATTTTTAATTTAATAAAAATATGTGAAATTAAATAATAAAAAAAATAAAATAAATAAATGTTTCTTTTGATATTTTAAGAAGTTTTCGCTTAAATAGAATAAACTTTAATTTTAAAAATAAGAAGCTGTTCACTTTGCTGCTTATTTGTTCTTCATTATTATAGAACTATAGATCATTAATGAGCTATTTAGATGTATGTTCTATCAAAATGTTGATTACAAATTTTTTTAATAAAGAAAGGTTATTTATAAACAGTAGCTATATTGATAAGGAAACATTAATTTATACGACGTTTGGAGTGTTATTTTGTTTATAATAAAATTATAAACAAAAAATTATCAACGCAGTATCAATAAATATTATATGGAGATATTGCCTTGCACACAATTATTGTATTTGCTTTGTCTTATATCTTTTTAATACAATTTTCTGTATTTTACTATCTAATGATAACATTAATGTCAGGTGCGACTCTACAGCTGTATTCGCGGGGAACATATTATCAACACTATTGTGTCATATATTCTTTGTTTTATATCTAATAAACAATAAAAATAGAATGACACAATATAGTCTGATCCCAGCTCTATTATTAAACGGTTAATTATTTATTTTGTTATCTATAAATAAGCAAAGGAAAAAGTTATTGTTTACTTCTTTTACTCATTTTATACGTAAAATGGATAAAAAACGAACAGAATATAGGATCAGATTTAAGGCCATGGCATACAAAAAAACTTAAGTAGTAAAACGTAAACAGTAAGCGAATTGACCAATCACAATACAGTCCATAAAGCCATAATGTAAGCAGTAGCCAATCCAACATGTTCCTTACTACTTACGTCTTACTGCTTTAAGTTTTTTATGTGCCATGGCCTTTAATCCATTTTGGATCGTTTTAAAAATTATCATATGTTAGATTATTTTCGATATATTGTTAATTTTTTCAAAGTAACATTGTTACAGATATCATAATTCCAACTATGGACAGTGTACGAAGCGCAGCATTAATCGAATATCTTCTCACTAACGAGACAAATATACTTTGCGTGGGTACAACCGGAAGCGGCAAAACTCTGACGTGTCAGCGAAACTGTCACGTAACATGCCGAAGAAATACATTTGCGATTTTATGACGTTCTTGGCAAGAACTGCGGCTAATCAAATACAGGTACAATAAGAGAGCGAATTACATATTTCTTGAACAGGAAATAAGATTATAATTTCCAATTTGTTGCAGGATTTAATTGACGCGAAATTAGACAAGCGACGCAGAGGTATCTACGGACCGCCAATCCTCAAAAAGCAAGTTTTCTTTATCGACGACTTGAATATGCCGGCACTGGATACGTGTGGTGCTCAACCAGCGATTGAATTAATTCGCCAATTCATGGATTTTAACGGTAAGTGAAATTGACAACATTATAATAAATTATTCAGTTAATTTTGAGTTGATACATGAATTATTGGAAACATAATAAATGAACGTAATGAATGAATTAACATATATGAGGAAATAACACAAATAAATTAAAAATTATATTAGACACAGAAAGCTGATTGCAAATATATTTGCTTGTAATAAATTTATATAGAGTTATTATAAAGATATAATAAATATGTAATTTTGATTAATTTATTTACGTAATTTTAATTACTTGTGCTTTTTCTATTTTATATTATATTAACATCTATTTTTTAAATTGTGTATAATTGTAAATATGTCTACAAAAAGTATACAGGAAATTATTCAGCTTTTAATTAGAAAGAAGAATTAACAATATTTTATACTCTATATATATTTTATATAAATAAATATAAATTTTATATCTCACATGAATTGTATACAATAGACGGATAATAACGATAAATAAAAAAACTTTTTATTTTCTTATCAAAACATAGCTAAGTATTTTTCACTTGAATAGAATTTAATAAAATCTTATTCCCTATTTCCTTCTTCATTAAAATCTCAGTTTAAATGGTTTTTTCACAGTTAGATTGTGTCAAAGATAAAATTAACTCTTAAATTAATGAAAACTCTGATCTTGTGTAAAAGCTCTTGAGGTAATTGGATAGTTTTAGTTACAAGAAAATCAATAATTCTAAAAAAATAATACGACATAATGTACGAAGTTGTAATGACTGTTTTTGTAGAATTCGCATTTTATGGAAAACGGAAAAAAAATTAATAGTTGAAGAAAAATAATAATTCCTAGCGTTATGAAATACTTGCCTCTAGTACGTATGATGCATTGAGAATTCAACAAATTTTAATAACCTGTTTCTACAAACGTAATACTCCCCAAGGCACCCGTGCCATTAGAATCGATCTCCTACGTGGGTGGAATCCAATAATATGGACGTATGCATCCCACATATGTCCATGGGGAAATATTAATATATATTATCCATGATATGGAACAAATTATACAATTGTGGAATTTTCCATTAAAAAAGTTTTATATAATCTTATCCGATTACCTTATCATCTGATTACTGAGTATATAAAGCTTCAATAAATAAAGAAAATCTTAGGATCCTTATTTCTTTCATTAAAGTTTTCTTTGAGATTAAAACACTAATTAAACGAAAAATGAAACCTTGCTTATCTGATGCGACAAGATATAGTCCGTAATTAGCAATCAAAATTTAAGTTGAGATAGATTTTCCTTAGGGTGGTATGACAAAAAGGAGATCGGATCCTTCAGGCTGATCGAGGATGTGAATTTCGTCGCAGCTATGAGACATCCCGGAGGTGGAAGAAACCCAATAACTGCTAGACTTTTACGGCATTTCCATATTATTGCATTTCCAGAGATGAAGGACGATGCAAAAGTGAGTTTATACAGTATATATGTGTGAAACTATATGTTAAATACATTAACATTATTTGCTTATATTTATCGACAATTATTCAAGAAAAATTAGTTATGTTATTTTTATTATCTAGAAATAAAAATGTGATATTTCACTGAAATCATAATTTTAAGGTAAAAAATAAGATTGCTTGATTGGATGAAATTTCTACGCGAAATTTCAAACATTGTAGATGTCAAATAAAAAGTAAAAGAAATCTATGTCGCATAATCTCGAGAAAAAAATTTCCGACGACGCAACATCTTGTTACGCCCGGAACTGCACATACTTGACGTGTATGTTTCCTTCCACTACGTCGTCAGGTTTTCTTCCATCAAATTGACATCCACACCCAGTCGCGTATAATCACGACTCGTAGGAAAGACGGAACTCTGTGTGGCACTGTAGCTTACACTATTTACCCTATTCCTTCATGTTCGTCGCAATTAGATGTCGTAAATCGAGACCATACCGACTATAATTTATCATAATCACCTGCCCGGTTGATATAATGAAGTCCATAACGAACCCCGCCGACTCCGCACTCCCGTGAGACTTCTGTGCACGTTTCGACCAAGGTCGACGAGGCGGGTCTGAGTTTAAGTATCGCTGATTAAATATTCATGCCAAACACATTTATATCTCCTGCAGAGAATTTCTCGATTCTTATATTATACATTTCAATGTCATCTAACATTAATTAATTAAATATTGAATCAAAAGTGATGTTATCATCAACGTTATATACAATAAATTAAAATGTGTAAATTTTAAATAAAATTTGGATAGTATCTATTTTTTAATATAAGCTTGTGGTTGGTACGTTGATCGCGTTATAGGGTATCCTCATTTCAGATTTTTTTTCCTACAAACTCAGAATTAAAATTCAATATTAAAGTTCATCTTTTATTAGAAAGTCTCTTCTCAATTCTCTTTTTAACTTTCAGAGGATCAATTTAAATATCTTTATATCCTCTTATTTACATAATTAAAATTGTATTAAAGTAAATTTAAATTAAGAATTACATTACATAATTTAAAAAAAAATGTATGTGTGATCACTAAAAACTAATTTTAATTATTTAAGGAATTCATTCAAAAAAAGATTATTTTTTATAAAAACTAAATATTAAATCTGTTTATCTGTATATAAATATATATGTTTGCATAATGATACGATATATTTAAAATACAAAATGGATCTAATATCATATTTAATTTACAGTCATATATCTTTAAAACAATTCTTGACTCATGGATGTCAAGCATATCAGAATTTTACGACCTACTGGACGACATAGTGGACTCCACTTTAAAGGTCTTCACAATTACACGCAATGAAATGTTACCAACTCCTAATAAATCACACTACAGTTTTAATCTTCGCGATCTAAGCAAAGTGTTCCAAGGCATCCTTATGGCAGACGCCAAAAAAATATTAGTTAGTATAAATTTCTTATTCTAAATAGAAATTATATAAAAATAAATCAAATAATAAAATTAATCTTATTTTCAGTCGAAACAAATCTCGGTGTTTATTATTTATATGTAAATTTGTAAATACATTTTTCCGTTCTGTAAACTATGCTGTCAGACATAAAATGCAAACATAAAGTAAAAATGGAAATAATATTATAAATTATAGTTTTTTGAAGTATATATATATATATATATACATATATATAGCAAATGAATTTATACAATATATCTATATATACATAGCGTTTTTTGAAACACACATAGATATATATATGTATACATACATACTGCAAAAGAATGCTTATTACATTAATAAAAAAAATGAACAATTAATGTAATTAATTGGCGATGTTTCTAATTTCAGTTTATGATTACGTTTCTAATCCAACAGACCAAATCAGCACACAGTTTAAATATGATTATTATTAAGCATCAAAATATAATTTTTTTAATATCTCTAAATAAAAAATTGCATTTTATTTAAATAAAAAGTCATAATAACGCACTTGTCAATAATAACAGATTTTTATGTACGATGGAAAGAATTATAACAGAATATGTGCTCAAGTGATTAAAGTACGTGTATAGTCAGACAAACCTTCGGCTCTGACTCATGTATGGCGCTTTTGACACTGAACGAGCAATATATCGTTATTGTACAATTGATATAAAAAAGGGTAAATTTGTGTGTTTGACAATAAGTAGAAAAAATAACTATTGCTCAAGTAGCTTTATACACGACAAAGCAGGTCACTCTCTACGTATAAATCGATAAACATTGCTTGCAATTCTCTTTAAAAGAGAGATTATTTTAATCGGATTTCTATATAGTGTTTTATTCATATACTGTCAGCGTAGCATTAAATGCTTTGCGTGTGTTTTATTGTCAAAAATACGTGTTACTACAAAATCATGTATCTACCGGAAATCGACATATCTTTCGCATTTTAAGCAATTCATTAATTTCTGTAGAAATTAAAAATTGCTTTACATTTATATACATATATTAAATAATATTTGATTCACATTTATTTGTATCACATTTGATTAATTTTTTTTGACATTATACAGGTTCGCGAGAAATTCTTATTACTTTGGTATCATGAAAATATTTGAGTCTTTAGCGATCGCTTTATTAATGACGATGATAAAAAATGGTTCGATTAGCTCTTACGCGATATATTGGAAAGAAAATTCCATTGTGATGCGGACAGTATTATAGGAAAGAAACCGTTTTTTATAGCGATTTTTGTAATCCTGTAGGAGAATATGAAGAGATAACAAACATTGAAAAAGTAATTTACTTTTATTTAAATTAACACATAACTTAACACATACCTTGTATTTAGTATTACATAATATTATAATTTGTAAGTAATATCTTATAAGCGTCATTAACAGTTAACAATTTGCACGTAATAATACTTAATAATTAATAAGATTGACAATAAAAAATAATTAATGTAAAATTTAATAATTGATATTTTTAAATTTGTATGTGCAACTATTGTTATTGGACATTATAACACTTATAATTTAATATACAAATTTTATATTAAAAATTTGGATTTTTTGTTTACTTTATAACACTCTTTTTATAAATTGTAACGCTTGTAAATATAACCATAAAGTAAAGATCTTGCTTTACATACATTAATTCTTTTTATATATTTATAGATAAGAAGTATTCTACTCGATTTTTTACATAGTTATAATGATTTAACGACGTCACCGATGCAATTAGTATTTTTTGAAGATGCAATAAATCATATTTGTAGAATCACACGAATACTTCGACAACCTAGAGGAAATGCCTTACTGCTTGGAATGAGTGGATCAGGTACGCTGTATTTAAGATTAAAATATGAAAATATTGAAATATTTTATAATTAATAATATCTTTACATTTTATGTATATATATACTTTTTTCTTATATATATGCCTTCATCCCTCCGTTTAAGAACAAATATTGCAACTGCTGGTAATACGGAACAAAGTATGTTTTTGTTCTTATAGGACGTCGAAGCTTGACAAAGCTTTCATTGCATATCAAGGAATACAATTGTTACCAGATTGGAATCAGCAAAGCTTATATACAACTCACGACTGGCGTGATGACATCAAAAACGTAATGCTAAAAGCAGGGTTGCAAGATCAACCTATTGTCTTTTTGTTCTCAGGTAAAATATAAACCAGAAAATGTAGAGTTGAAAATGTAGAATAGAAAATAAAAAATGCTAACTTTCTAAATACTCTTATCATTTACGCTTTAATCTGTATATTTCACGAACAAATACTACTATACCTTTTAAAAGGATATATTTAATAAATGTTAAAATACATCTTGAAGAAATATTTTACAATCTTAATGAAAAATTTCTTAAAGTAAAAAATAGAGGTTGAATTTATAAACATAAAATGTTATTAACAAATTATATAATAATATATATAATAAATAACAATAATTATATATACGCACTAATCGACAAAAACTCAACTTTTTTTGTTCTTAAAATAAATGAAGTTGTTTCTAGTATAATAAATTTTAATGTGCTCATTACAAATGTGACCCTGAAAATGTAATTTTTTGAGATATTTAACCTAAAGATGAAAATATCTAAAATGAAAAAATTTGATCATTTCGAATTTACAAATGTCTAATAATTCTTTCAGCATCTAGACTAGACAGATGTTCAGTTACAGTACTATTCTTACTCTTTCCAAGGCATACTCGATTGCTGTAATCCGACATTTTTTTTGTTGAAATAGAACAAATTGAATTATTTTATTTTTCAACACTAAAGAATATATGTTTGTAGGTACTTGTGTGTAGTGGAAGTGCGGAGACTCGTAAATATCTCGAAAAGCTGGATTTGAGAAAAAAGATTCATTTAAAGATTAAGCATAAAAAAATTTGTTTATTGAAAATCTGGAACACAATCTAAGGTTCTTTCCACTACTTTTAATCTTTCACAGGCTTGATCAAATTGTAATAAGCAAATTTTTAATGCATAATTTTTAAATAGATCTTTTTTTCTCAAACTGAAGCTCTTCAAGATATTTAGAGATCTTTGTATTTTCTCACGTACATAGATATATACTCTCTCGTGTTAAAAAATAAAAAAATTCAATTTATTTTGAGCATAAAAAGTCGGATTATAACAATCGGAAGAGTAACACTATAATGTGTCGTCTACAATACATGGAGTAAGAAGTAAGAGTAAAAAATTGATCAATCACAGTCGAATGTGAGAAGAATAATCAATTGTTATATTGGTCAATTTCTTACTCTTACTTTTTACTCCATGTATTGCAGACGACGCATAATATGAGACATATGCCTGGGGATGCTAAAAACAAATTATTAGATATTTTGTAAATTTTAGTTGAAAATGGTTTGAAGTTACATAATCTTTATATTATAACTTTTTACAGTACATGATTATACATAATATATATTTTATATATTATATATTATACTCATATAGAAGATTCCAAATTATACTTATATATTTATATTAATTTTATATTAAAAAATAAACGCTTTAAATATAAATTTATTTTATACTTTATAGTTAAACCGAGATCATTATACTAATAATTATATATAGTTTTGAGGGGCTAATTTATTTGCAATAATCACTATTCACGGATAATTGCATTTCTTTAAACTAAAACACAAACTCCGTTTCCATATTTAAACTGTATCTTTGAGATATTCCACGAAATTATACGTTTTATGGATAACAAATGACTCCATGTTAGAGGATTTAAACAACATCCTAAATAATGGAGACGTACCAAACATACTCGTATATCAAACTGATGAAGTTGACAAAATATATCAAGCAATGAGAGCACCAGAAGCTGGATTACAGATCAATAGAAACAACCTTTTCTTTGTTTACCAAAAAGCAGTTAGAAGCAACTTCCACGCTGTCATTACAATGAAGTATTTTCACTGAAAAATATAAATATCATAAGTTTCCTTAATGGCGTTTTAATATATTTTTATTCAAGTTACGTTGCAAATAGATATAATTATATTTATACATTAAAATAGAATTATTAAGATATTAAGAACGCGTTTTTATTGATAAAAGCACGCTTTTATCTCTGAAATTCTATAGTATGCGTAACGTAAACTATAACATGCTAGAACGCTAACATCGTTGTAAGCGCGTTCTAAATACGGACCATGATCTATATAAGTAATTATATCAGTTTGCAATGTAACTTGAATAAAATCGTTATAATCGCGATATAATCTCAATATACAAGTATTTCTGAAAAATTAATGAGATTTATGTGACGTTATAAAGTCTTTGCAGAAGTAAAAAAAACATGACTTTTATCAATAATTATAAAATAAAATACTAGACACGCAATACTCAAGTCACGCAAAAATATGTTTGTTACGATATGATAAACCCGCAGTAAAGATTCACTTGCGAGATTTGTACGTTTATAACGAATAGTCACGATTTTGATACAGATTGAATGTCACAGAGCTTTTAGTAGCTATGAAATCATTAATCTCATTTTGCGTCACATATGTCATGAAGTTAAGCCATGTAAAAGTAATCTCAGATGGAATGTGATAAATGTGATGCAAATGATATTAGCGCAAGTTTCTATTAAAATTTATTGAATGTTATTTGCTAAAGAATTAATATACATATTCGGCGTAATTTTGCAACACAAGTGATCCATGCATTTGATCTGTTGAGTGTGTCCTTTAAATTTTGTTAAAATAACACTTAAAAATAATGAGATTTTGAGATAAATAAATAAATTCGAATTCTAGCAAATTTAATATCTTATATATATAAAATTTTATTATTTCTTAAACTTACAAATTATTAAAAGTTATGCAAAAGGAGCATTACTCAAAAGCATATAAAAAAAATTAAAATTTTTTAAATAATTTATTCGATAAACTAAAAGTAGTTTATAAGCTATTTTTATTAAACAATTTAAAAGTATGATATTTCTGTTATTTTTAATACATTGAATTATAAATTATAAATATTAAAAATAATTTTTAATATGTATATAATTAAATAATACGCAATACTCGTTATATTGTTGTTTAATTCAAAAGAGATGTAATCTCTTGAGAATATGACATATTGAGGATTATTGAGAGGAATTATTCTGACAACGATGGAAAAGTAATTATAAAGTCATTCAATATTGATAGATAGATAAAATATGGAAATGGCAGAGAGGCCAATGAGAAAATATAGATTATTGATCGACAAACTTAATTTCTTTGCATAGACAGTATTCCATTTGATATCCGTCATTTTTTCATAGAATACGCAAATCGTTCACGATTGAGAGAGATTGATTAATATTAAAATTGTCAATTTTATAAAAATTTTGTCACAAATATATATATATATATATATATATAAGTATAATACATTTCATTCTATGCTATTTCCTTCTTCTATGATCTTTTTATCAATCATTCCAAGATCATTTATTTCTTAAACTGTATTTTAATGTATTTTGTTAATATTTATATGTCTTAAAACAGGAAATTTCATAAAAAATGATAATATTTATCGATTTTTTAATTCTTAAATAAAATTTGAATTTTTTAATGTTACTTTATTTATATGTAATAATATCATACAAGTATATATAATATACATATTATATATGGTACATATGGAATTATAATAATTAAATAGTATTTATGTATAAGAAGATTTGCTAAACTAAAAGCATTTAGAATATAGTCTTAAAGGATTTAACAGATTGTTTATTAGAGTTGCGTTTCAAGACCGATAATTGTTCGGCGCACAGTTTAGAAAGACTACATATATCAGTAAATATATAAATTTAATTTATATTAATTTAAAAATATAAATTCACGCGAAATTATATATAAGCAACTAAGATCCAACTAGACTATTATAGGCTTCGCATTCGTATTAGTTATGTTGTTACATTGACGATCTTTAAAATTTAATATTGTTTAAATAGTTACTGTTTATTATGAGAATGTTTATAAAAACCATTAAACTTATAAATTTCTACAAAGTGTGATTTACTTTTTCATGTTGCTATTTGATTCTAAAACTTAATTATAAAACATCTATGTGACTTTAATCTACATACCTCACTAATACTCACCATAAATTTCTAATTAGCTTAATACGTTTCCAATATTCAGTCCGATTGGAGATACATTTCGCTCTCGCATCAGACAATTCCAGGCACTAGTAAATTGCTGTACTATTGATTGGTTTTGCCCCTGGCCGGATGCCGCGCTTCAGGTTTGTATAATAAAGTGTGACATTGTGACAGTGTGACATAACTAAAAATACATGTCTCTACAGTCTTTTTATTATAAGTACCTTTAAACAAAACTCAATATTATGTCTACTTTAAATATATTAATTACATGCATGTAGATTTTTCTTAAATGTTATTTATATACATATATACATTTTAATATAACTTTTGTAATTAACATGTCACACACAATGTTAAAAATTTTTTTTTAATTTTAATATAATAATATGAAGAATTTGCCGAGAATTGGCATTTTTTAAAATTTTCTGGTATATTTAGTATGCTTATATAGCAGTTTATTCGTAATGAAAAAATACTGTGTTTATTTAATTTGACCTTTTGTATTATGCCAAACAAGCATTTCACAAGTAAAACATCAAATATAAAAACAATGAAATACGAAAATGTAAAATATCGTAAAATATATATATGTATGCGATATTTCAACAAAATAATAAATAAGAAATTAACAATTAAGTAAATAGTATCTTAAACTTACTATTTTATACAATATTATCATAATTATAACTTATACTATAATAAACGTTTAAGTATTTTATTTAAGATAGGTGATGAATAATATGCCAACTATAAATCATAATGCAGAGCTTATAAGCAATTTTAACTTAATCTAGCGATTGTTACCATACACATTTGATGGACACTTAATTAGTAATATTAGATTTTTGTAAAATGATATGTTAAAAAGGATTAAAAGTTTAAATGGATAGAATAACAAATAATTAAATATGTAAGGTATATAAATATGAAAACTTGAAGATTTTGTTCTGCATTGTTCTCAATATTTATATATTATAAATTATAATTACAGTGGTAATGAAACTGTCATTTTTTATCACTGATCATATGTTAGCTGTGCTGCTGTAGCCTCGCCTTTTACTTGCTCACTCGGCACTATTATGTATCTCGATTTACTCATTTCATCTAATTTTGTAAATGTATGCAATGCAATAAAGTTATTATTATTTTAAAAATATTTTATATATAATTAATAATAAAACATTTATATTAATTATGTAAACAAATAGTGAATAGATAAGTAAATTAAGTTTGTAAATTTAAACTGTAACAATATTTATTTTAAAATTATTTATAAATCTAAAAATTAAGAAAATATTATTTTAAGTATAAGTAAAATAATTGATAATTACAATTTTTTTAAAGATTATGGAAAAAATTTGTTTATGCATTTTGATATTATTCAATGTTTAATATTAAATGTAAATTTTAAAATTTATTTTTTGTGAATACAAGTTGCATATATTATTATATTAAATCAAAAGATGAGAAAGTACATTTAACGCTGATTGTGATGAAATTGGTTCTTATACAGCATGCAACATTTAGGTTATATTTTGTTATTCACTGCAAGTACTAAAAATTTGTAATTCTCACATATAACATATATACTATGGATTTTCAGTACTCGCAGTGATAACGGAACGCAGTCTTAGTAATTTCGTGATATTACGAATTCAGAACTTTACTTCCCATCTACTCCGGAAATCTCTTTCAGTAAATTAATTTCCAAATATGAGCACAAATATAACCCGCATTAATTCATTTTACGTTTATGGACTAAAATATTTTAAGCATCCTTTCAAAATGTAATATCATTATCTAGGTACTAAATTTTTTAGGAGTTATATTAGATGAATTTAAAAATTAATTTTTTCGACATCTTTAAAAATTACTTATTTATGTTAAATACAAAAATAGCAAAAAGCATACAATAAAGTTACATAATTTGATAAAGTAATAATTATATCTTTTACAATTAGAATGGATAATAAATTTAACTTTTTTACACTATAAATTTTCTTGTTTATATCTAATAATTTTAAATTATTTATAAATAATGTTATTTCACTGCTCAACTAAAATTAAATTCTTTCTAAAATTTTTTATCCTAAATTATAGTCCACTTAGCACATGCCGTAATACTATACATGAGTGTAACATAAGTTTACATTTTCCTATGTAATAATTTTTTAAGGTTAATAGTAATAAATTATAATATTACAATTATAGCGCGTATGATAAACAAATTTAATCTTATTAAAAAGTACAATATATGCAATTTTTATTTAGAACATAGCAACACATTTTCTGTCAAATATCAAAGATAAGTCAATTTCGGATGATACCTTGCAGTCTATCGTAAAAATATGCCAGTATATACACTGCAGTGTGATTGAGGCTAATGATCGCTTTTTAAAAGTAAATACGCAATATTAATATTTTGCTAACATAAAAGAAATAGATTGGATGGTACAGCAAAGTTATAGCTTACTGCACAAATTCAACATCTACCATATAATTAAAAAGATTTGATAGTTTAACAAATCGCTAATATTATTCAGCTGTCAACTTTGTTACTTTGATATAAAACACTGACTGTATATGACGACTATAGATTTACTGGATTGGTGAAGTTTTTAGCTACGTTTTTTTCCATATTCGAAATTGCAATTATTGTAACAAATAATTTGTTTTAGGAACTGGACCGTCATAATTATGTTACCCCTACGCCATATTTAGAACTGCTATCAAATTATGGCGACCTCTTAAAAAAAAAAGAAAAATGAATTAAATTCTTCTATGATACGTTTGTCCACACTGGTGAGTAAGAATAAAATTAATTAATCAATCATTATATAAAATAAATAAATATAAAATTATATTTATTTTTTATATTGATAAATATAAAATGTGTGCATTAGATAATATGTATTTTAAAATATTTTTTGATACTTGTAAGCTAAATTAAGAGAAATATTATATAACATAAAATAGAGTTAAAAAAAAGATTTAGAAAATATTAGATTACTTTTAACACATAAATTCCTACATCTTACGACTCTAATTAAAACTATTAAATTGAATTGTTAAAGTAAAAATTCTTATTTTATTTAATATTTTTCTTATTTTATCATCTCTTAATATAACAAATTTCATAGGTCAAAGGTAAATAACCGCCGACAGTTTTCCAGTCTATAAATTTAACTTCGACTGTCTGACAGTAGCTGGTAATTCGTGATAAATTCGGAATATCGATTTGCTCCATGTGCAGGTCGTGGATGTTATTTACGTGCTAAAAGGCAGGAAATGAAATGTCTCAATTCTTAATACTTTTTCAATGTACATTTTAGTAACATTTTCAATATATACAATAATTCTGCAAGTATAATATATTCAAAAAATTATTCTATCTTAATCTAATCTATGTTAAATATATTCTTTATAGTAATTTAATTTCGTTTTAATATTCGAATTTATTGTGGGAGATTATAGATACACACACACACAAGTATCTTTTATCATATATTTAGCCATCAGTTATTTAAACATTTTATTTACAATATTATAAGAAATATATATTATATATAAGCATATAAAGTTACTAAGAACAAAGAAAATTGCATTTCTTTGTGTTGATTAACACCCTGACAAAATGAGAACGCATCTATTTAAATTATACGAGCCCATGATGAAAATTTACTGTCTCCAATTCATTTACAACAATGCAAATTAATTACTTCATCTGATTTACATAAATCAGCATACAATTTAGTCTTTGTAATGCGTATCTTTCTCGAACAGGATTAAATAAATTTGCGAACACAGAAACTGAAGTGAAAGACATACAAGAGGTACTGGAACAGATGAAACCTGAGTTAGAGAAAGCAGCAGAAGCTACAGCAAGAATGATACATGAGATTACACGGGACACAGTAAGCATTTCAAAGTTTGTCAAACAATAAAGTTTTGAATCCTTATCATTCAAAAAAACTTCTTTATATCATGTGTCTTATAAGAAAAATATAATTTAGAAATTAGTAAAGTGTTTTGCACAACAGAAAATATTTATTTTAATATACTTTATTGGTTGAAATCTTTAATTGTAAAAAGGATCTTTTCAGTGTATATTTATATATAATCTTTTTAGATATTTTATAAATCTTTTTATAAAAAATCTTATAGAAGATTTATGATAATGACATTATTGCTTTGTAACAAAGTTACAATAAAATTATTATTATTCAAAGCCTTTGTAAGGATTATATAGAAGAATTATTTCTTCTTAGGATTTTATTTTAATTTAATTAATTCAAAGAGTTTTAAATCTTGTAACGTTTTAATAAAATTAAAAAAATATAAATGTGTGTGAGAAGTTTTTTGTGAGTTCATATCCCAAGGCAATACATGTCTACAAAGTATGAGATACATAAATTAGAAGTGAAAATAATTAAAGAGAAATATTCCGCCTCTCTTCTATCATTGAAAAAAATATATCATTGCATAAACAATTATTTTTTAAATAAAGCATATAGAATAATTATTTTTAATTTATATATATATATATAAGTTATATAAAAATCTAATCTGTTTCATGAAAGAAAGTGAGAAAGAGGAAAATATAATAATTTTAAACTCACAAAGAAACTTCTCCAAGTATCACTCTTTTCAGGATAAAACTTCAATTTTGATTTCGCCTTTACCAGTAAAATGTCCATGCTTCAGAGAAAATCCTCGATCTCAACCACTTTAAAGATATTGTGGTGAAGAATGACCCCTTTACACACAAAATTCGTTATATCTTTGTTACTATTAACAATAAATTGATTAAAGCAAAATAGAACAATTGAATGGCTAAGAGCCAGTTATGTGTGTAATAAAGAACGTTTAATTTAAAACATAAAGATAAAAATTGAGCGTTAACATTAGAGTGTGTATTAGGTTTTGAAAATCTTGTATTTACTGTAACATTGAGAATGACCCGATCGGTGTCGAAACATTTGTAATTGTTTTTATCTTTATGTTTTAAATTAAACGTTCTTTATTACATATAACTGCCTCGTAGTCCTTCAATTGTTCTATTTTGTTTTATACTTACAGAGCCTTATTATTATTTATTAAATTGATTAAATTTGGTACATGAAAAATATTTTGCAACCACAGTCGCACGCATTATTGTTCTTTGATACGCTCTCTTCGAGTAAAAGGTAATTGCGTGCAATTGTAATTGCAAGACAATAGAAAGCAACGCAAGTCCATGTAATCGCATTTGGCTCATTGTTGAACGAAGGTTTTAATAAGCTTTAAAACTTTCGTTCGCATAGTGGCAACACTCACACTTAAGGTTAGAAAAATTCGTAGGACTCCTTGACGCCCTTGTCAACACGACACCTGGGATGGACCGTCCTTTCCGCCACCCCTTTTACTACATTATTATATTTATAATTATATACAAAGCTTACAATCTGTTTCTTGTAGATTGAAACAGAAAAGACAAAAATGGAGGCTATGCCACAAGAAGCAGCGGCATCCAAAATGAAGGAAGAGAATAAAGCAATCAGAGATGAGGCAGAAGCAGACTTGAGTATGTTTTATTCTTACAAAGCAAAATAAAATCCCGAAAAACAGTGTACTCTGAAAATAATGTTATTTAAAACTTTAAAAACATACGTGCATACACACTGTGGCAACAGATATTTGTTACAAAATCAAGAAAAAGAGAATGCAATAAAATAATATTTATGTTAGCTAATATTTCTGAACAATTTATATCATAACCGATAAATGATCACATATGATATATACTCTAATAAGACGTAAAATATTTTGTTCTAATTATATAATGATGATTATTATGTAGATTTATGTCATATATGTAATATATAATATATAGATTTTATGTGTCAACTAAACTGTATTATTTCACATTGATAAACTCTTTCATTGTATCAGCAAGAATATTTGAATCTACTGGGAACGTAAATATATATGGAGATATATGCACGGAAATATATTCTTATGATAGAAAATATCGTGTCAAAAGAATATCGCGACTATCACGTGTTATTTTTACTTTAATGTTCCGCTTTCGGGAAAACACGTCGCCTCGTACAGAGTTCATATGTTCAAATTTTACAACGGAGAATTTTACGACTAAAACAACATAAAGTTTACAAAAATTTATTAAAGTTTACAAGAATGTACACATGTACACAAATTCGCTTGTGTACATTGTAAAATTAATTTGCAATTCGCTTTATACATGTGTATATTAACAAACAGAAATATAAATCAATTTTATAAAAATTTGAATATATGTATACTGATTTATATATTCATTTACACAATTTATTAATATCAAAGTTACTATTATGTAATTAAATTTAATATATTTTGTATATTCTATACGTTACACCGCATAAAATATAAATGTTTTTAAAAATCATCCAACTTTTTCAAAAAATACATAACGTTTAAAAAATATTACATATTTTTAAAATATTTAAATAAATTAAATATATATACGTATATAGAAAAGAATATATACATATATACATTATACACACTCTCTTTCATCTAAAAAATATACGATATTACATAATAAATAATATCTCAATCATAAAAGAATGTACTATGAAAAAATATATTTAACGCGAGATGTTCTATTGTATCTCTCAATATACATTGTATAATATTTAAGAGAAAATTTTGAAACTGTATTGTATGAGAAACTTAATTGTGCTTGTGTGCTATAAGTTACATATGTATACAGGTGAAGTGAAACCAATGCTCGAGGCTGCGGAAGCCAGTTTAAAGGCATTAAACAAGAGAGACATAACGAAAGTAAAGGCGATGAAGAGACCGCCAGAAGGAGTTCTCTTAGTGATCGAAGCAATGTGTATTATAAATAACGTAACACCATACAAGGTTTGCAAATATTTTATGTAATAATTTTTAAATATTAAGCAGTATTAAAAATATCAAAGCAGTATATTTTAGTTTTGTAACTTTTTTATGCATATTTTATATAACAATGCTTTATTTTTATGTTTTTGTACATTTTTAGCGTTGCTCCAATAAAATATCTTAATTCTGAATATATCTAATTTTAATAAACTTTTTAAGAAGAATTAGTAAAGAACAATTTTCAATTTTGTGTACAATCTAATTTTTTAGTATAATAAATAAATTGTAAAAAGTATGTGATCATTCTTAGCTTCCTGGAAAACTTCCCGGTGAGAAGATATTGGATTATTGGACTCCTGGAACTGAAATGCTAGCAGATCCTGTTCATTTCCTATATACAATGGCGCATTTCAAAAAGGAAGATATTATGGAGGAAATTATTAATAAATTAAAAGATTATATAGAAAATCCCAATTTTCAATCAGATAAAGTAAACATTTAATTGTACAATAGTATATATACATATGTATGTTGTATATTTGTCGTAGAAAGTATTTTTAAAGATTTCTAAATATTGCAGTATTACAAATAACAAATGTAATTTAATGTAAAATATAAATTATAAATACTGCATGTTTTTCATATTGGGTTAATAATAATATATAACGCAATTATTAAATGTATTTATAAAAGATACTTCAAGTTTCGAGAGCCTGCCACTCCTTATGTTTGTGGATTCATGCTATGTACAACTATTATTTCGTAAATAAGAAAGTCGCACCCAAAATGACAGCCTTGGCAAAAGCAGAGGAAATTCTCGTTAAAACCGAAACAGCATTGGCAGATGCTATAACAAAACTTCAACAGATACAAGAAGGTATTAAGAAATTGCAAGATCAATTAAGAGAAGAGGAAGCAAAGAAAACTGAATTAGAAAGAGAGAAGCAGCTTTGTGAGGAACGAATAGCACGAGCTGTAAGACTAATTGTAGGCTTATTGGACGAACAGAAACGATGGATTATTATAGTAGATAATATAAAAATGTCTTTAAAAAATGCTGTCGGTGATATTCTTCTGTCATCAGGTATGCAAAATTAAGAATTGCTTCACACAGATTATTGATATTTGTTTGCATATGAATAGCAAGAATGCCATTTTTGTCATAGTTTTAAAGTTAACTTTTTACATTAAGTGGTTATTATGTAAAATGATTTACAAACTTATAATTTCTACAAAACTAGCAAAAATCTTTTAATAATTTTAGTAATGTGCAATGATAACAACCTTTTAATTTTTAATATTTAAACTAACAACAGATTAGTTTAATCCAAAATTACATTTTAATTACACAAAACAGTAAACAAAAAATATTGTACATGTAGTTAAAACAATTTGATCATAATTTATATATTAATAAAATAATGCTAAATTGAAAATAAATAATAAATTTCTGTCAAAAAAAGATAAATAACATAAAATCATGTCATTAATGATAATAATTCCTTTTTTTTAGAGACAAAAATACCTATCGCAATATATATTAATTTCCAAAACAGTACATTGAGTTGACCTTTAAAATTATATATGATTTACGTACTTGAATGGAATTAGTGCAATATTTATTATATAAAAAAGTCACAGCCAATTTTGATAGATTCAATTTTCCTATCTGAAGCAGCATTCTCTCACGGAGAATATTGACTATAATCTGATTCTACTAACGATGTTCACGGTCTATTAGCGCGATGTCTTTGACAATCTTATAATAAAATTATTTATTTTTAAATTAAAGTATATTTTTTAACGATAAATTTTATGTAATTTTATATAATTATGCAATTGTATTCTTTATATGTAATATAAACATTATATATAATATAATGTTAAAGATAAACAAAAAATAAATGTAGCAAAACAAAGATATAAAAGCATTTTTACGAAAATATTTTTAATTAATAAACTTACTTATTTTTAACTATAAAACGATTCCTTTAACTTAATAATAATTTAATTTATTATATCTGTAACTTTATAAATGTTATGGTATTTTCCATGGATTCTCTCCAATCTTAGTCCAATTGTAAATAACACAATGTCTTCGTACGGTTCATCGGTGACGATTGTTTACTGTTCTATTCATATGAGATTGACAAAGCTTCATATGTAGCAACTTAATCGAGTGTCCGCAGTAGCTTTGTCTATTCCAGTAGTAGAACAGGTTTGATTTCACACAATTCCTTCGTACCTACAGAAGCTTCCATCTTGCTTGCAGGTGCGATCGCGTACCTAACACCCTTCACAGGCACTTATCGCCAAAATCTCTTGGCGACCTGGTACGATGCTCTTGGTGAAGATATTCCTCACACTCCTGGCTGCAATCCGATATTAACACTCGGCAACCAAATGGAGATAAGAAATTGGCATATGCATGGTTTACCAAAGGATACCCTATCCATTGAGAACGCAGTTCTTGTGACGAATTCCAAAAGATGGCCCCTTTTCATTGACCCTCAAGCACAAGCGAATAAGTGGATACGTAATATGGTAAATATTATATACAGAGAAAAGTAAGAATCCTTTTAATATTGTTTGCGGAATTTATATATTCCACAAATTTTCTACAGCTGTTGTTGTAATAAGAAGCTAGAATAAAGTGTAAAACAAAGATTTGAAAAAAAAATTAATACACTGCGTAAAATATAATACATTTAATATATAATTTTTATAAATATAACATATGTATATATAATCTTTTTTCTTATTTTCATTGAATAAAATGGAAAATCGTATATATCTTTTTTTTTTCAATTAATTCAAACATACTGAGTCTGAAATTTGATTGTAATCTTATACGTAACCTTATATGTAACCTTATAGTGGTCTTGCTGATCAAATGCTGTCTCTGGTCACCATAAAGGAGCGTCCTGATCTTGAACAAGAAAGGAATGCACTTATTGTGTCGAGTGTTGAAATGAAACAGGATCTAGAAGAGATAGAGAACAAAATTCTTCACAGACTCACCGTATCTGCAGGATCAATAATTGACGACATTGACTTGATTTATACCTTGGAAGCTTCAAAAACTAAGAGTGAGGAAATCAAGGTAAAATATATATATGTAAAAATGTCTAATTATGATAAATTGTATATACATATTTGTCAGAAGAAAAGAAAAACTATTTAACAGTATAATAGATTTTTTCTTTTTATTATATAAAACGAGATAGAGTGTAATCTTTTATAGATGAAGATGGAGACTATTGAGCTTACACAAACAGACATTGATTTTACAAGGTCGTTATATATGCCAGTAGCAAACCGGGCACAAATATTATTCTTTTGTATCGCCGATCTTCAGCGTATCGATATCATGTATCAATACTCTTTAGAATGGTTTGTCATTATACTTAATAAGAACATATCAAATACCGAAAAAAATAGTAAGTAAAACTTTTTGTATTCTAACATCGTATGTTTTTATGTCATTGATTATCTGAGATATATATATATATAGGTATATATATATATTATATATAAATTACATTAATTTATTAAACTTTTGTATCAAATATGTGAATAAACTTTTTTTATTATTGTAAAATAATAGCAATTTGTTAATTATAAAAAATTTACAACTAGTAAATCTGAATATTTGCATATATTAGTTTTTAAATTAAAAATTTAATATTAAAGATTAATCGGACGGAACTAGTATCAATTTTTTAATTTAAAAAGTTTATAAAAACTTTGACACATCGCAATTCTTAATTTAACTACTTGAAAAGTTAATTTTGTAGTTAATTTAGTAATTTATTTCTCCAGATATAATATTAATGAACGAATTGCTAATATCAACAAGAACTTCACGTTTGCTTTCTTCACGAATGTCTGTCGCAATTTATTCGAAAAACACAAAATGCACTTCGGTTTTCTCGGCTGTGCACGTATTCTTTTAGATAATGGTACAATCGATCCAATGAAATGGCGACACTTTCTTACAACAACCACACCAATACGGGTAAAACGTGAACTGAATTTATATTAACAGCGCTTCATAGATAATGAGAACTCATTTGACGTTTTATTGAATTAATTAACGTATTATTTTTAAAAATATAACAAATGTATAACGTAATTATATCTATACATAATAATATATACTGTGTATATGCATATATATATATATATACTTTTTGTTTAACGCGAAAGTTATAAATAATTATATTTATTTTAAGCCTATTTGAATTAAAAGGCACTAAAATATATTTTAATCTGTGTCTTGTTTTTTCTATAAATATAAATGAAATATTTTGCTGTGAATAAAAAAATTAAAAATTGAATTTTTGATTCCTTTTTGCAAGTTACAAAATATGTTTTTACTTACGATTATTATTTTTATGTATTTAGAAAATATGACGTATAAAAAGATATGTATTATTTCTGTCACAAAATCGATATATATTCGTACATCCGACATTCCCCTCTTAGGAATTGCCAAATCCCGCATCAGAATGGATTACCACGCGATGCTGGCAGGAAATTCAAACTTTAGAGCGGCTTCCAAAGTTCGACAAATTTATCACATCTTTCCAACTCGTTATCTCAATTTAAAAACATATTCGATACTCAGGAAGCACATTTGTAAGTAGATTAATGTTAAAACTTTACGTTAAAGCTTGTATTCACAAAAATAATTATCATGGCATTAAATTATTAATCAGTAAAGAATGGTTACATAAATTTCAATAGAAGAGTGGAAACAGATTAAATTAAGTTAATGTAAAATAATTTATTTTGGTAACATATAATATATTTAATGGTATTAATCAATACGATATTATTTTTAATCACAAGTATGTCCTTTATTAGAAAAGTTTTTAGAAAATAGTTCATATATTATATTAAATATTAAAAAGTTTTAAGATTTCTCTTTCTTCTTTTCTTTATATATATTTTTATAATAATTAAATTAATATCTTGCGTTATATAAAAATAAACCTTTATTCCATTAGAGCACCGTTTCTTCAACCATGGAAGACAGAACTCGACGATTTTGAGAAGTTACTGGTACTCAAGTACTTACGGCCCGACAAAATCACCAATGCTATGCAAATTTATTTGGCAAAATATCTGGGTCAACAATTTGTCGAACCTCAGACCACAGAATTGTTAGTAATTTATGAGGAATCGTCCAATACCACACCAATTGTCTTTATTTTTTCGCCTGGTACTGATCCAGCCGCAGAGTTGTATAATTTCGTCGAAAAGTTAAAAATGGATAGAAAATTTTACTCTATATCCCTCGGTCAAGGTCAAGAATTTAGGGCACAAATTATGCTGAAAGAATCAGCGGAAATGGGCACTTGGCTCTTTTTTCAAATTAGAAACTATTTCTTTTTATTAAACTATATCTTTTTTAGATAGGAAAAATTATACTCTGTCTAAAGTATAAAGATGTAAATTAATTTATAAAAATTATTTATTGCTCTAATATTATAATAAATACATAAGTGTTTGCTATCTTTTCGTGACTAATATCTCTCTGGTACAGGATAATTAAAATTTTTTTTATTTCTGAATAATTATATTATATTAAACACTGCCAATAAAATATAGTTACGCAAGAGTAATAGTTTAAATAAATTTCTGATCTAATATCGTTTTAATTATACATTCAAATTTTATTTTTTAGAAGTTCTTATTTATTAAAAAAATATAAAGAAGTAACAGACCGAGTTTTATCGCAAAAATAATTATGAAATATTTAAACATTAAAATTAAATAAAACTATTCTGTTTTTTATATTGATTATTACAATACAAAAAAATTTCAATTAATCAAAGATATTTACAAAAGTATGTAAAAGAGTATTGCATATGTCTATAATTATATGTAGATACAATAAAATGTGTTTAATGAATTTTGCACAGAAGCACTACTTTTCTTTATATTACTATACATCAGTACCTTCAAAATATTAAAATCATTTTGTAACAATTTATTTAGGAAGAATAAGAAAATATATATTTTTTACATGACAATTCCGAAATTATACACAAGGTTATATTTTTTCATATATGAGAAAAATTCCCTTTTTATTTATTAAGGATATATTGATCAAAAAAGATCATTTCATTTCAAGTAATGTATAAAAGGTCATAAAAATGATTTATTGTGCTGCGTATTATAGAGGTGTCCTTAATATTGCAGCAATAAAAAAGAAGGGAGATAGCGAGATCTATTTGCCGAGATAACTGACCTCATTGTAATGTATTACAATACAGATAAAATAAATATCAGAAATTGAGACAACGTTGCTTGAATATCTAAAGCAGTCGAAATTTTAATATATTATATGTCTACGGTTATATGTTAAGTATTTGATTTTTTGAGATATGTATAATCTTTTACGCAATATTTGAACGATATTAAGACATGTGTATCGGTATTGTTATTTTCTAAGATCTTAAATAATTCTTAAAAACGTATTTTTTTCTAATAAAATGAACAAAACTTTTAAAAAATGTATAAGTATTTACCCATATAACAAGTAGTGCCATACTAATAAAAATAATATTATAGTACTGATAAAATTCTACAGTATTATCAAATTATTCAAATCGTATATGTAAATAATTTTTAGATTAAAAAAGCATTAGAATATATATGATATAGTATATTTACTGCATAAAATGTGTATAAATTAAGTAACTTATAATAAATGTTTTTTAATTGTAGAATTGCCATTTGGTACCAAGCTGGATGCCCAAACTTAAATTTCTTATCGAAACCTTATCATCAGAAAAAAACTCATTAAAACTTCCGATTGTGATTGACGTCTGCACCTTCCCCTGACTTTCCAATTAGTATTCTTCAAAATAGCAGCAAAATGATGATCGAATCACCGCGAGGTATAAAGGTACACTAGATTAGCTATATTGAAATAATGTATATCTCACTATTTCAATACAATTATTTTATTATTTTTACGCTTTAATAAATAAATTTTCAGAAATGTTTATAAAATTTGAAGACAACAAAAATTATAAAATATAAGTTTATGTTATGAAATAAATCACTGTATAAATACATATATGTATAGCAAAGATAAATAAAAGTTTGTTTACATATTATAATTCTTCAAAAAATTATCTCGTCTTATTCTTGTTTTTCGTTTGTAACGCAGGCCAATATGTTACGTGCATATCTGACACAAGTCACAGAAATGCAAGAGTTTCTACAACTCGATCACCTGAAAGCTCTGTCATTCAAGCGGCTTATATTCTCACTTTGCATGTTTCACTCAATCCTGATCGAGAGATGGAAATTTGGTCCCCTCGGTTTCAATATATCCTACGATTTTACAAACGACGATTTAGCTATATGCTTGTCGCAATTGTATATGTTTCTCATGGAGTATGACACTTTATCATTTAAGGTAAAACATCGATTATAGATAAAGCGAATTTTAGCTTTAAAAAATATTTCTATTATTTTTTTTTTCATTTTGCAAAAACATTGCAAAATTGATAGCATTTCAAGAAATAGAAAGTTATAATATTTTAATATTCTCCTTGCTAAATATAAAGTTACATATTATATAAATACGCAATATTTTATTTTTATATTCTATATTTGAAAAATTTTATTTTGAATTAAGTCCCATTTATTATATAATAATAATCGTTGAGTTAAATATCTCTACATCGTAATAATATAAAAAACCCTTAAAGTTTTATTTATTTAATTTAATTGATAAAATTACTATTTTAAGTCTATATGTTAAATGAAAGTATGGATATATTAATTTTTAAATAATTATTGTAATTTTGATAACAAAGGTTCTTATATATACTACTGGGCATATTAATTATGGTGGGCGAATAATAGATGATTGGGATCGCCGATGTGTTTTGACACTTCTCGAAGACTATTACAATGCTAATGTCATTTCCCAAGATTATCAATATGATGAACAAGGATTTTATTATCAGGTATACATATTTTTTTAATTAAAATAATAGTCATTTTTTTTTTAAATTATCTACGACATAAATTGAAAAGTTAAGTAACCTATGGCAGTTCTAAAAATACTATTAAATCTAAAAGTGATATATATATATATATATACATATATTAAGATCCGTATTCAGAAAGCGTTTTTATTGATAAAAGTGCGTTTTTATCTCTGAAATTCTATAGTATTCATAACATAAACCATAGCATGTTAGACCGCTAATATCGTAAGCACGTTCTAAACAAGGGCTTTAATATCTATTTGGCCTAAAATATAAAGAAATATATAATAAAATTGAATAAAAATTCATATTTTAATATTAATAATATTAATCACACATAGAAAAAAAATTAATAAAATTTTTTTCTAAAAATTTATAATTCTGTACTTAATATAAAATTAAAATAATTAATAAAATATTCATTTTATAACATAAGTGACGACCTCATGAATTTTATAAAGACTTGTTTAAAGATTTTAAAGAATGTGTTATTAAAGTCATCACCCTCAATAACAATCAAAAGATTTTATCTATTGCTCATTGCTTATTAAAAAATTATTAACAAAAAAATTAATAATATGAAATTGTATTTAATTTTATAATTTAAATTTTACTTAATTTAAATATTACATTATTCGCATATTTGTACAGAGAATTTTGATCTTTTCTCCTTCCCCACAGAGGGGACACTACACCCGAAAGATATAATCTAACACAAACTCAATTTCAGTTCCAAATCAGAAATCGTGACAGTCAATTTAAGTGTGGCCAATAATATCAACGTGGTTAATCGGGACTAAAATTGAGTTTGGATTAAGTTATATCTTAGGTTATATCTTATTGCAACCTGATAAAACCTCTCATAGGAAGGAGCGAAATTTTATTCCTTAAAGTTATACAATCTAAAAAAAAGGTTTATCTCCCCTGTTGCGATAATGGGTGAAACGGAAACTACAATATTGCTCTTATGGTCTCATAGATATATTTAAATAAAAAATTTTTTAAAGGAAAAATTATATTAACATTTTTGCATATTACAATATAATTCCCATTTTTAGTGCTTATTTATTTAAGATGATAACACGGATATTCTCCTTGCACATTATAAATCATAATACAATATGTTAATTATTTTTTTATATAAAGTCGAAATTCCATACAAAAATGTGTACAAACTGTATCACTATCTAAAATATTTGAGCTGGAACATATTTATATTGATTGTTAATAACTTTTAATAAACAACGAACAATGGCTGAACATCTTTTTAATTGTTATTTAGATCATATTGATTGCATATTTCAAGATCATTGAAATTAGTGAAGTTTGAACAGTTATGTAATTCATCAGATCATTGTTATATAATTTTATCTTTATTTTCTTTACATACATTTTTTATAATCAATTGCCTATAAAAACTTTAATTTTAAGTAAACGTTATTTTAAAATATATGTATGAGATATTTTCAAAATATGTGTACATTATTGTGAATATTGTTTCACAAATGTAAGATATATAGCTATGGAAGCTACAGAAATATTTCTATATCAACAAATTTCATTATTATGATTAATTGGTTTTTAATTACGTTTTTATTGATTATATTGTACTACATTTTTACATACAAAGTTACCGGCTGTAGCGTCATTCAACGATTATCTAGAATACATAAAAGGTTTCCCTTTAAACGATAATCCGTCACTGTTTGGCATGCATTCAAACGCCGATATAAGCTATGCACAAGCAGAAGCATATGCTTGCCTCACAACTTTATTAAACATGCAGCCTAGGGAACTTGGCGTTACAGTCACAAGTGTCGAGGAGGTGACAACTCAAATAGCAAAGAATATGTTGGCCATGATGCCTGAATCCTTTGATTTAATCACAATGCAAACAAGGTACCAATAAATGTTTCCTTTTGTGTATAAATGCAAACATATATTTTTCTTTTTAAGAGTTTTTTCTAATATATTTTAATTATAACTACTTTGTAATTTATAATAAAAAGCTACATCTTGCGATTATATTGCATATCACAAATTTTACAAAAAATTTCCTTGTATGTATTTTTTAAAATATAATACATTTACATAACACATTTTATAACACAACAGTTTAATTTATTAAAATTACATTTTATGTATTATACAATATCTAAAAATATATACGTTTATCATATTTCAAATTTTCGGAACAAATACTTTTTACGAAAAAGTTAAATAAAACCTTTGTTGAATTAGTAAATAAAATAAATTGAATTTCAGGTACCCTATGTCGTATGAGGAATCCTTTAATACTGTGTTAGTAGAAGAAGCCAAGCGATATAACGATTTACTCGAAATCGTGAAATCAACGTTACAAGATCTTTTAAAAGCTTTAAGAGGCTTGGTCGTCATATCAAAACAGCTCGAAATGATGGCTACCAGTCTTTTTAATAATAAAATACCTGAAAATTGGCAAAACAAAAGTTATCCTTCTTTAAAACTTTAGGTAAGAAAATCTCAATCACAAGTTTGTATGTAATACATATAATATAATAATATAATCTTTATTTTATTCTCAAAGCCAGTTTCCAACTAACAAACTGATGTTATTTATCGTCATCTTAACATTAAAAACGTCATTTTTACGTCAAAGTGTATTTCGTCAGTTTATTTACTGTGTTATTATAATAAATATTTTTTAATTATTTTGATTATAAGCCGGATCGTTCGTCGATTTAGAGGAAAGAATTAAGTTTATAAGCAATTGGCAAGACCAAGGTATACCGTCTGCGTTCTGGCTAGTATAGGATTTTATTTTCCTCAAGCCTTTCTAACTAGCACGTTACAAAATTTTGCGCGTAAACACATGCCATCCATTGACACAATCGATTTTAGCTACAAGGTATGCTTTCAGCCTTTAATTAAATTGTTGATAGGTTAACATGATTGATGTACTAACTATAGAAAGATAGATGAAAATTGATAGACACTTTTAGTTATTTGAGAGATTTGTTGACACAAGTATCAGCTATTAATATTGAATAAAACTTGATATATGGATCCTAATTTAAAATAATTACAAATAAATATCCTACGTCTAAATGAATGTTATTGATCAACGAATTTATATGTAGATATAAAATCAGTATTAATCTTTATTTAAGGGGTAAAGCCGCTCTAGAGCACGAAAAATAAGCTAAACTTTATGAATTTTTTTGAGAATGTAATAAAAGAAATAAAAAAAATGTATTTTAGGTCTTTTTGTTGTACCTACATCCATTAAAATGAAAAAAATTTTTTTATAGTGATTTTGTTAGAAAATGGCGGCGCTACAGCTTTGCAATGGTAACATCTTCTCATGGACAATGCTCTGCGGCCGGAACGATAACTCCGGCAATTTTTAACCTAGAACAAAAAACCAAAACTTTTTTAAATCTACATTCCAAAAGACAGAGAAAAACGTACGGAAATTGCAATATATCATTTTTTGAAAAAATAGTACGAATTTGAAGTATATAAATGTTAATTTAAAAGGTAAAAAATAGGTGAAAAATTAATTTTATATAAAAAAAAGTATGCAATATAAAAAATTTGTACATTTTTCTTTAGAGAATACACTTATGAAGCTACAGTTAAAATTTCAAGTAAATCGGTTAAGATTTGTAGGAGTTACGTTTCAATTCCGGCCAGCTTGAAAAAAATAATTTCGAGAAAAATGCATTTAAAGTTTTATGTAACAATCAACGATAGAAATGTTCATCTTTAATCTGCGATGCCTGCATCATATAATAGGCCTTCCTCGTTGATGTTCTTTTTTTCCTGATCCTCTTTGACCGATTTTAGAGATGATCGAGTAACTAATTTCTTTATTATTTTCAGAAGAACCCTTTGCAAAAGCTACAAATTTTATTAAAAACGATGCTTTAAAATTCCAAAAATGACACTTAGGAATTTTTCTTTGTTATAAGATCTTTTGTACCTTACTTCTAAGATCTTAAAGCATCATTTAAACAAAAGGAAAACATTTTTTGAAAATTCTAGAGTGGCTTTACTCCTTAAGTATTATTAAGTAAGTGTATATTTTACAAAAATTTAAAACTATATTTATATATGTCTATATCTAATTTTGATAAAATGGATAAAAAGAATTTGAAACTATGTCTATAATAACTATATCTAATCTTGACAAAATAAATAAAAAAATATTCCAAGAAAAGTCACGAGCAATATTATATGCCACAGATTTTATCTTCCAAACCAACGCAGAGACCACCGAATGGCTATGTTATTTACGGACTCTTTTTAGAAAGTTGCCGGTGGGACGGAAACTATCTCGTCGAGTCTTTACCAAAAGAATTATTCACCGGTTAAGTATTAATAATGTTTCTATATATTACACTAAAATTTATTTTATTAAAATTATTATAAATTTAATTATTTGAAATATTAAAAGCTATATCATTAAATTACTGAAATAAATCTGTTTATAAATATTCGTGCTTTATTGAACAAAAATCATAAATTATTTAATTGTTCTGAATTCCATTTACACAATGGTATATATAATGGTATCGTTCACTTGCTATCCAGACATGCCGCCAATTCTATTGTTACCAGAAGTTCATCACGTAATTCCATCTCACAAAATTTACTTGTGCCCTGTATACAAAACTACCGAGCGATCTGGAACTTTAAGCACAACAGGATATTTCACGAACTTTGTTCTAGCAATAGAAATTCCAATTAACAAACCGCAATCACATTGGATAAAAAGAAGGGTGGCATTAATATGTACTTTGGACTATTAACATTTCTCTGTTGCTATACATGCTACAGCATTTATGATTAATGATTGACAATAATTGTTAAAGTATTCGTATTCTTATGTACATGCATTGTTAATATTATATGTTATTAATGATTATAGTAATAATTCACCAAATAAATTTTTTATTGTGTGTGTAAAGTATTTTTCACTGATATAAAACTCACAGAATTTTTCAAGAATATAATTATAATTTTATTTAGATGTGTGTATATTATATATACAAAATATTTACATTCGTCATGGAATAATTATAAATTTATCGTATATATTATTATATATAATATTATTAAAGATTAATTATTGTAAATAATAATTAATCATTAATAATTATATTATCATAAAGATGTACATAATTAAATGTACTAATTAATCAATTTGCTTTGTTAAAGTCTCGCTTATAAAATAAATTATATATAAAGTATACAAAAATATAAATACTTAATTGCATAAACAAGAAGATACTTTCGTCACTTGATATATTTTATTAAACTCTAGAAACAATTTCAAACAGATAACAATATCACAAGTAGAAATTTTATTTATGAAGCAAAAACTGCTTGTTGAACTTAAAATAGTTTAATCAATATTTGCATTCACTTGTCATTCTCGTATAATTTGGGATCTTTGCGACTATATCGATCATGTGCTGCAGTCGCCCACGTAACTACCCCAACTGACATTAAAAAACCTAAAATGAAAAATATTAATAATACAATGAAGAGGAAGGAAACGTTAAATGAAATAGAACTTTAAGAAAAGAGAGAGAGTGTGTTGCGTTATATATAAACTGTCGGACAATAAAAGATTCATAAAAATAAAATTTTAGAGATATATGGATCTTTAACAAATAATTCTCGCATATAATGAAATTGAAAATCTTCCTTTTTATGAGTCAAGAAATTATTAACATAAAGTAACCAAATTTTACGAATACTATTGGATTTTTTCAATAAAACGTATATGTATATTTACATGTACATTTAAATTATACATTATATTACAAGAATTTGTACATAATTTAGGACTATTTTATATGTATTATATAAAACACTTAATACAAAAAATTCGAACTTTTAAAAAAATTTAGAAACTATTTTTATCATATAATTCCTTCTTACTCAAAAGTCGCTTATAAAAAATAATAATTTTAACATTTTTTTATTTTATTCAACAGAATTAGCACGAGAAATGTATTTTTTTATATAACTTTTATATCTTTAACTTCTCGAATTATAACAACTCATAATTTTCTATATAAAAATAAAAAGTTTTAAGAATTATATAATGAATTATCGAAGCTACAAAATTGTTACTACTTTAACTTATGCATTATTACTACGAATGTTATTAAATTCTATGTGAAATTTGGTTCTCGTTTATTTACAGAGATTGAATACGGCCGTATATTTACAAAACTGATCAATCATTTATATATAACAAAATTTTTTATAATATAATAAAATACATGTATAAAAAGACAGAAATTGATTGGTCTATGAAAATGGGTTATAACATTATTGAACAACGTTTTGCGTCATTAAATAAATATACATATATTTAATAACATCGTATTACTATTTGTAGAGATCCATAGGTCAGTATTTTATTTTAATTAAAAGATGAAAAAGTAGTATAAAATAATTTTGCTACCAGAATAGAATGTGTTATGGATTTATAACATTATGAATTTATAAAAAATAAGAATATGTACACCAATATAAAATCAACAATTTTATCTAAAATCTTTTAGTAACCGATCTTTTTTTTTTTTTAATAAAATTAGAACATTGTTACTTTAAATATATAATATGAAATCTATATCCGTATAAAATGCATATGTGCAAAATAATATATTCTTTATATGTATATTTATCAGGGAATGGAAAGTTACTTTTTAAAAGTAACTAGTTACAGTTACTCGTTACCGAGTAAAAAATGTAACTAGTTACAGTTACAGTTATCGCTTTTTAAAAGTAACTCGTTACAGTTACCGTTACTTGAAAAATAACTTTTCGTTACTTTTCCGTTACTTTTTTAAAATC
>NW_017276368.1:582822-601283 GCF_001594065.2 Cyphomyrmex costatus | reverse complement strand
ATATTTATATATCTTTTTCACACACATACGCACGCGCGCACATACAAGCAATGTTTTTGTTAAGTTTGATCAAATAAAATTAGAATTTTCAGCATAAATTTTTAACGCGTTATTTGTGTAAGTACGTTCTTATGTGATATTACATTATGGTATTATTATTGTAATAAATCATGATGATTTATTTTATTTTGTGTATTAAATACACAAACTTACCTAAGGCTTAGTTACATATAATTTCAATAAAGTCTACTTATCTATCTTATTTTCTTCCATATGTTAAATTTAATCTGTCCACGCCAATATTTTAGAAATTATTAAGAATAGACAAAAAATTAAGATCTTTAATAGAATTATTTAAAGATGATTTTCAGTATGATAAAATCGTATCTTTCCAAACTGCATTTGAAAAGAAAAAGTTGTCAAATTTTTTTAATGGAATTCCCTTACAAAAATAAGATTAATCGATGGAGTTCGAAAGGACAATTCTATTGACCTATGATATTAGAAAAATCTATCTTCGATATTCCGACCGCAACGAATTTTTGAAGTAGTCTCAGGGCACGTATTATGGAATTGTTCGAAATGAATTTCAATTGTTTTCCTTAGAAAACACAATATAAATCTAGGGAATAATTGAACAATTCTGATCGGAATTCATTCTGAACAATTCTGTAAAATGTACTCTAAGATAATTTAAAAAATTCGTTACAGTCTCCAGTAATAAAATTCTAGACTCTTAATATTGTAGGTCAATAGATTCGTACTTTCGATTAATCGTATTTTTGTAGCGATTCTATTTAAAAAAATATCACTCTTCTTCCTCCTCTCAAAATGGAAGTGTCGCTCTATCCCGCTAAAAATCATATAAAAACTCATTGAAAAGATTTTTTAATTTTCAGTTTATCTTTCATAGTTTTTGAGATATCGGAACAAACAGATTAAATCGAATACTCTGTAAAACAGAGATTTGAATGTTTGTGATCAAATATTATATATTGAGATTATTTTGAGAGAAGATAGAAAAACAGAATTATAAAAAAGTGCAGTAGGCATAAAATAAATGTCATGGTTCAATACAATCGGTAATTACATCTGGATGTGAAAAGATTGTAGTCATATAAAACAAGTTGCTTTATAAAATTAAAATGTTTCGTTTCTCTAACTGAACTGGATCGTTAGTATTTATATCTTATAAAACGATGCCAATTAATTCTAGAGAAGGATTACAATATTGAAACCCGATATTTTGAAAATAAAAACCCGTATTTGTAACTACAAAAAAAATTTTTAATGTACAAAAAGGGATACAATTAATAAATTATTAAAAATGAAATGATAAACATTAAATGGTAAACATTAAATGGTAAAAATTAAGGATAATAGAAATATAAAAAGAAAATTAATTATTTATCAATAATTGCTTAAATATAGAAATAATGAAAAAGATAATAATATTTGAAATGTTTGTTTTTTAAGCAGCTTGTTGTTTGTATATGTTTTATATTTAGATATTTTAATTAGACGTACTTAATTAGAGGTACTTAAGTACTACTTATAATTTATAGTTAACACATACCAAAAATTTTATAAATTTTACTATAAATACAGTTTTAAAAATTAATTATATTAAAATATAATTGTTTAATTTTAGTATATATACGTGCCGTGTTAATGAAAAGTAAAATACTTAAATGTGTACCTGGAAGCATTGGTGGAAGCGCACGCATTGCTCTATTCAGCGAATTGGGTACTCCGTGCGTTATCGATTTTGCCCAGGCTCGTTGCTCCAATGGCGATAAACCGAAGTACACGATTCTACGAATTCGTATCGGTAAATTACCAAATTCCAAACCCATTTTGTACAAAAGAATTGATTCAAGAATTTATTTTTAACATATCGCTATCAATGCTTTCTTTATGATATTTTTCGCAATTTATAAAAAAAAGAAAGAAGAAAGACAATTGCAAATTAATACCGTGAAGCGCACTCTTATTAGAAAATTAAAACTAGGATTTCAGCTGCACCAAATGATAAAAACAATGATTATCGGTAAAACTAACCGTGAGTATGATGATATGGAAGAGAACTCTTATGCCATAGAACGATGAAAGATTATACTGAATTCTGGATTTTCAGCAAAAGATCATGTATACTAGCTCAAAAGTATACTTGTTTTTTTTTTTTTAGGATAAACTATATCATATGCAATAAATTAAACTTTATTGTCGAAAATTGATTAATTCGTTGATTTCAATTATTAATTCTAAAGTAGAGATGCTCTTATTTTACTTAAATAATTTTTTACACAATTTTTTACGTGTAATTTTCTAACTTTGTGATTAAATATAATTGATATTAATTACAGTTAACACTAATTTGTATTACTAAATAAATTGATTATTATTATTCAATCATCCAATTGTAGTCTTCAAATATTTAAAGATAATTTAGAAACAAATTCTTATTAACTTCTCATAAGCTTTAATAAACACAAGTTTAACATAGATATACATATATCTATACTTACTTTTAGAGTTTATAATATACATATATACACATATAAACATGCGTGCGTGCATACGTGTGTGTGTGTGTGCGTGTGTGTGTATATTTACAATAAATAAGATTTACGTATATTTATATTTCTACACATTTATGTTTTCTTTATATAATAAGGTAGATACTAACAAGATAATCACACAAAGTATTAAATTCTGATTTTAATGAAACTTTGTATACTTATAGATTACAAAAAGTTAAATCTAGAAAATATCATTTGTAGCGGAAAAACGATTTCAAGGAATAAAATCATTCCTTATAGAAATAACGCGGGTTTTAGCTTTTTTCGTTATATTTCGAAAACTGTTCAAGATGTCAAAAAATGTTGTATATAAAAATTTTTAATTGCCTCTCCATTCATTCACATCAATAATATTTTTTTAAATTAAAACATTTTTTTATTTCTCAAAATATTATTGACGTGAATGAGCACAATTAAGTTGTAAAATTTTTGTATGAAACATTTTTTGATATCTCGAATAGTTTTTGAGATATAATAAAAAAAGCTAAAACCCTTATTATATACGAGAGATGAATTCACTCCTTAAAAACGCTTTTTCGCTTAAATTGATATTTTTTAAATTTATCTTTTGATATAAATACAAGTTACATTAAAATCAGAATTTTTAACACTTCGTATGGTTCCTTTGTAAGTACTCAGAGTGAACTCTTTATTTTAAATTTATATGAGGAATCAATCCTTAAAATCTTTTAGAATACTTACAATTAGTAACACCATTCTGTATAGTGTTTTTTAATTTATTTATACATTATTAACATAATAGAAAATTTTTTAATTATACGGTACTTTTTACTTAATTCATAAAATCTCACTCATTACATATCCATCAAATATGTGTTAATATAATTTTTTTATTTATTTTAAGTTATAAATAACTTAAAAATTATTTTTTCGTATCAAGAACAGTATTGACTCTTAAAGCGCCTTTCTTATATTATTAATTAAATATTAATATAAAATAAACAGAAACATTTATAAATAATTTCCCAAACCTAATTTATTACTCGGGCCATTATTTCCTGGAATGAATACACACTTCCTTTCCTCCGACAGTAGGATGATAGAAGGGACGGACACGTGGCAAAATCGGCGCATGCTTACGCGGCACGTAAAATTTTCGCTGCGTGACCTAGAATCCTGCGAGCCCATGAGAGTCAGACTTTCCCTGATCATCGACCCTCCTTCGTCCAGACTGTCGTGGCGACTACGAGGTGCGACACGTCAATATAAGTACAATATAGCACAAGGACACCTGTTTGCCTCGATCAGCGTGCAAGCCGGCAAACGTGTCATTTGTAAACGCGTTACGAACAACACACACGCACAATGGTGCAATTGTGAGGTTTACTTAGTGTGGCGTGACGTATGAGATATCCGCTTTATATTTCATTCCGTCATTCGACACAGTTACGTCAGTTCCCAGAGAACGTGAGAAAGAGAACAAAGATGAGAGAAAGAGGGAGAGAGAGAGAGAGAAAGAGAGATCCTCAAATTCAGAAAGATAGACTCTATACGATAAAAATAATCGATTATTATGTAATCAGTTACGTATCCTCCCGATAGATAAGTATATGTACATACATCTCATTTATAGCGACTTTAACAGTATTTTTCTCGCAAGTGTATTCTTTTGCACGGCGAGATGTCCGTACCATAGCGTTTTAACAAAATTCCTACCCAGTCTCACGATAGCGCTCTGTATTCTAATAAAGGCCGTCGTCGTATTCATCGCAGAATGTCCTACTTCTTGACCGCCACGCGCGCCGTTCAATTTGCACGATTATCTAGCCACGCTGATACGCTGGAAAGAGTCAGTATATACACGCGCGGGATAGTTTCAATTTATGGCAGAGTGCCGACGACAACGACGATGACGAGGCAGCATATGCCTCCATTCGCGTTTTATCTATGTTTTATCCGCGCCTGTTGCGCCCGATCCCTCTCTTTATATTAGCCCTCTCTTTTTTCTTTATTAGCCCTCCACCACCCCTCCCGTACGCCTTTCACCTGATCACCCTCTTTCACCGCCTTCTCTTCCGTATCCCTCCTTTCTCTATTCTTGACGTACGGTTTGATACATCCCTGCAGACCGTGCGGGTTCGAGGGGAGAGCTCCCGCACCCTTCCACCCAAGCCGACCTTCCACCCTCCGATGCTCTTCCCCCGCATCCCATCGCCACCGAGTGGAGTCGTGCGCGCGAGTCAGTTACTGAGGTAGTGGCAACCATATACCACAGGCCAGCAGCAGTAGCATTAGTAGCAGTAGCAGTAGTAGCAGCAGCAACACCTTGTAGTCAGCACACACTTGTCGACTGGTCAACACCACGGCAGCTCGGCATCGATCTCTAACGACTACCTGTGCGATTGTCGAGTGCCATCTAAGGGGAATTAGAAACACGGCGCCGGCAGCATGTACTAATTAACGCGACGATTAATTGACGAAGAGCACGAACTGCCAGAGCAACTGACCGCACGCGTGCGCGTCGACGTGACCAGCTGCAGCCTGTTGCAAGCGGCGAATTATGACGTGAGTCCACGGTCCTTACTCCTTTTTTTTTTTCCTCTCTACCCGTTTTGCGTATCGTGTCGATCGAGCAATCAAATCCTTCCACGTAATATTCAATCGTGTTAATATTGCGTTGTGATATATATACTAATTAGATATATTAAATGTGTAATTATATGTTAAATATTTTATCCTAGTTAATATAGTCTGGAGAATCTTGTAATTCATTCATTTTTTTATGAGAGTTTGAAGAATATTAGACCGTGTTTCTCCATCGGTCTTAATAGCATTCTAATTTTTAATATTTAAACGTGTGAGAAACGTGAACGCGCAAGTACACACACACACACACACAACTAGACGCACATTGCTATATATGTTAGACATATGGAATATATAGCTTTCGTTATTCTTGTAGCCTAACAAGCATCGATACGTTATCGATAAAGGTCCAGAACATATTTATCTATGCTCTTGATTGATAAATGCCAAGAACGTGTTTATGTAAATGCCGAATCATCCTTCGATCGATTTAACACGATACCCCTCGAAAAAAATGGCAAAATATCGTGTTATGCAAACATAATTTATGTACGCAGCAGCTTAATCGAGCGGATTAAATTACTTAATTACAAAGCTTATGCATGACGGGTGGAAAGTTACGGGGAAAGCTACGGTTGTTTTCGTTATTAATAAGCCGGCCCGTAATTACGCGCGTTCGATGTAAACGGTATATACACAATACCGATACTAGTATATTTTCATCGATTGATTGCCAACGTCAACGCAATCGCACACAATTTGACTCTTTTTTCACGGAATGAAAAGAGACCTGCCACGCGGCAGATACTAACCGTTACGGAAGTCAACAATTCGAGCATTCAAAGGAAAACTTTATCAATCATCACACACAAACTTTAATTAATATACAATACATGTCTCTCTAACTCTTTTCTTCTTACTCCGCATGTCGATGCGCTCTTTGAACTGTATTTTCCAACAGCTTTGCTCCTTTTTTTAACGCGACACGCGCTCATGGCGCGACGCATACACATCGCCGTAATAAGAAAGGTGTAAAATACTTAGAGAGAGAGAGAGAGAGAGAGAGAGAGAGAGAGAGAGAGAGAGAGAGAGAGAGAGAGAGAGAGCTGCGAGGTATGCACCATAGAAGTATCGATTCTGCGAGGCAAATATAGCTACTTTCGTTGAAAGTTCCTTTGTTCTCTTTACCGCAGTGAACCATATGATAGCGAGTAACACGCGATGAACAATGGCAGCAGATAGCAAGACGGCGCGGCGAGTTTATTGAATTTTCTGCTGAGAACTTGCATTTGTAAATGCGTGCGTACGTTCTAATTTATATATATATAGACGAGCTTTATATATAGACGAGAAAAGACGAGACATTTAAATCTATATATAGCATAAGAATCTTGATCCTTGATCCTTTTCCCATTATATCATCCTCTTTTCTTATACACTTTTAATTTAAATACTTTTAAAGAACAAATCCTCCATTTAACATATTAAGCTTTATATTTCTATTTATACTAGTTACATCGTTTGAAATGTAATACTTTGAAATGACATTAATTTTATGTGACATATATTATATTTCACTGTTTCACATTAAATTATCCAACAACGTTATGAAAGTAATTTGACCAAGATGGATTACGTTCAAATTGTACTCAAGTCAAGGGTACTAATGTATATTTTTTAAATTTATTAGCAATAGACCGTCTACATCACGCGCATACAGCGTAGAGCATATAATATAAATATGAAAGAGATTTCATTCAAACGACATAAAATCGTTATATGATATTTACCAAGATTGTAATATACTATAAAACTAATGTTGTGGTAAAAGCTATTTGAAAGTTCGTATTACTATAACATGCTATGTTATAATATACACAAAATGTATACCACAAAGAAGCCGGGTTGAGAAGCAATCATTGATTTATACAACTTTGTAAGTTGAAGAAACAAAGTTCGTGGCCTCTCATTTTTCTTGTTATAGTCATGTTACCTTGAGAAATATAATGCTACGCATTATTACCTTCGTTCTCACGTATTCCTCGCATGCCACAACACGAATAATTCTCGTTTAAAAGCCAATATTACATGTGTCGAGATACGTCAATAACATTGCAATAAGCCATTGGATGAATAAATCGTGCATATGAACCAATAAAAGTATAATTTTAATTTTATGCCAGTTTTCACATAAAATTATCTTGCATAAAAGAATTTAAAATTATTAGGAGTGTCTCCGGCCATGTTCAAAAACTGTTCGAAGACAATACAAGTCTCTTATCCCGAGCCACCAAAATCCATTTTTCGGGGATGCATAACTATTAAAATATAAAAAATTTTGAATCGAACGTTATATGTCCTGAAAGGCGGCATCGCCACGAGTAATTTGAGTCAAAAAAATTTTTAATCGGTCAAGCCGTTCTGGAAATACAAGCGGTCGAAAAGTGGTGATTTTAATGAAAAATTAAGAAACATCTCCTTCTTCTTCTCCTTCTTCTCTGTCCGCATTCAAGGCTGTATTAAAACTTTCTAACATCCCCTCTCACCTTTCACTCACACCTTCACCATCTTCGACCCACCGCACCCCCCCCCCCCCCACCAACCCTCTCTTTCGCCGTATTTCACTCTCTTTCAACACAAATTAAAAGGGCGAAGTAAGAGTCAGAAGTAAATTACATTTAAAACAATATTAAAATGTCGACACATTTAATTCTAAATTTGAAACAATAGAAATAATTACAAAAAATTACTTAAAATTAAAAACATGCTGCGCGTAACAAGTTTCGACTCCTTGATTGAGTCCTCTTCAGACTTCAAAATAATCTCTTTCGTAGATAAAATTATTATAAATAGTCAAAATGTAATATTGTTGTTGAAAAATTTGATAATTCGTAAGTTAACAAAATTTCTGTAAAAATTAATGCAACGCTATACAAAATGTCATGTGAATGTTGTAGTTTATAAGAAAGCACTTACCAAAACAATAATTAAAAAATAGATATACCTAAATTAAGTCCATGTTCACTCTTTTTCGTTATATAATATTTTTAAATCATTTTTTATATATTTGTGATATATTTGTACTCTAAAAAGTAAATGATATCCGAAAAAAATCATATCATAAAAATGAAAAGCTCAAGCCATGTTCAAAAAAGGATACTCAAAAATTTAAACCTTTTTATCTAATAATAATATATTACCATGAAAAGTAACTGATATATTATTAATTAAAGGTGCCAGTACAAAGTGAACACACATAAAGTGTATGCAACTTTCGGCCGATTTTCGATGCTCGAGCGACATTTGGACCGCGCGCGGTGAGGTGAGGGGGACAGCGGAAGGCGGAGGCGATTTGAAAATCGACCGAAAGTTGCATACACTTTATGTATGTTCACTTTGTACTGTATATATTATATAGAAAAATTGAAGCTTTTTAATTCTTTTATGTAAAATAATTTTATGTGGAAATTAAAAATATAGAGTAAAATATATAAAACAGCTAGTCTTTTTCCAATTGTACGGTTCACTTTATAATTCACTCACATACTCTCAGTAATTCCTCTTTTCACAAAATGAGAGTTTCATTGAATCGTATCATGCTACTGTTCCATCAAACGGCTCGTATGAATACCATACATCGTTTCCTTCATTTTACACGGTGAATATGCGACAATTCAAGCATCTCGCTTGTAAAAGCTATCACTGAAGTGCGATAATATCACTGTGCGGAAACATATTTCGAAACCACGTTTGTGATAGGCGATACCAGATTTCCTGTACGACTCAAAGCTCGCATCTTGTCGTACATTCCCGTTATCGTTCCTCGAATATTTCTAATTTCCCGAGTTCCAGTAGAGAACACAGGGATTACGTCGTATACCGAACAGGAAAATAAATGAGAAAACGTGGGCGTTGTAGCATCCCACGCCCAGAGAAAAATCCTTTACAACTGGATGTCGCTAGCCGGGAGAGAAGAAAGATAATAATTCACGTCATATATGTCGATATATGCGCGCACAAGCTCGGCACATTAATATTAGGAAATGACGTGATTAGACGGAATTGCTGAACTGGTTGCATTACAGTACGATAGTGTTGAAATTTCTCTTTAATTGCAAGAATCCGTAGGAAAATGATATATGCAGTAAATTTACCATTATTAAATTCATTTCAATACAAATTTCTTTATTATATACTATACGTATAATAACTTGATTATTAATACATTAATACATCTACAAGGATCGTGACAGTTTTGTTATAGCTGAAAAAGAAGAAAATATTTAAATTTCAAAGAAAAAAAGACCTCGTTTAACAACTGATATCTGTTTGCGCAAATTTCTCTATTTAACATATATTTTTCTCAAACACTTTTATCAAATTCTATTAACAAATACAAATTACGTGTCAAAGTAAAAAGTATTTAGATTAAATTAAATTGTGAATTAAAAATTATAACAAATATTTTGTACAATTATAAAAATATATATATTATATATTACATATATAACATATAAGATATATATTTTATAATTGTATTGTTATTTACATTTTACACACATATACCATATGTTATGTATATAAATTTAATATTAATGCTATAAGTTAAAATTTAAAATAAATGTTATGAAATGTACACGTGCAAATTAGTCTTGTACACTCTTACTCGAGATCTAAATTAAGTTTATAGAAGAAACGATCTTACAGCGGAACCCGCTAAGTGCTAGTTCAATTTGCCTCGGGGAAAACAGTTTTCATGTGGCTTCCGGATGCTGTGGTACTTTTCTATAAACGATATATTAATCAAATTAAAGGTTAGTGATTTAATTTTTCCATTCTATTCAAGTTAAAATTGTAATTCTTATATCTTCCTACAGCATAAAGCAAATATTAAATGCTAATTTTTTTATAAATATAAATATTGAATATAAATAGTAAATATATATAAGATGTCACGAGCAATAAGCAAATAAGTGACATTTATATTTACATATTAATAGATTGCATATATTTATTGTTACAGATAGACTGATCCTGCACGAAGAAAAAAAAGAAGAGAGAAAGAAAAAAGAGAAGAAAAAGAAAGAAGAGCAAAGAGTGCGTTGCAGACGAAATAACTTGTAGTGAAATGGATGAACCAATGACACGAGGTGGTAGATGGGTTTGCCCAAATGATCGGCAATTGGCGTTACGAGCAAAGTGAGTTTTAACAGTAATTTGCAGCTAAAGTAAATATCAATGTTTAAATAATAACACTAACTAAAACTATTTTCCTATATTCAGATAATGAATAAATGTAGAAAAATCTTCTTCCATACAAAAGAGTTAAGTGGACTTCGAATAGATTATAGAATTGTTAAAAATAAAAGTTATATTTTCTTATAAAAGCTTTAATATCAATTAAAAACAATGTTTTAAAATCTCGATATATTTGATTTTTAACGAATATTAAAACTATAAAGCAATAAAGAAACATTTTTAAATTAGATAAATGTTTTATGATATTTAATACAATTTAATATGTTTTTAGAGTGTTATGATCTTCAATATCTCTATTCTCATTATCTTTGCAAATTTCAAAATTTTTGTAGACAGAAATTAAAAGCATTTTTTAAAAAGCTTTACCACAAATTCATACATATTTATATAAAAATATTACATTTTTTAACTGTAAATATCGTGCAATATGCATCGCTGCCGTGCGTAATGCATGATATAGCAACATTTTCAATATCATAATATGACCGTATACCTATATGTGACACAAAATAACAATCAGAATAAATATTTGTAGTTGTATGATATGCAATATATTGCAAAATATTATAAAAAATTGTTTATATATGATACAATTTTTATTCAATAATATACATCCAACAATATTCGACACATTAAAAAAGAAATGCTGAATCTTTTCGACATAATATTTTTATAATAAAAATAATTAAACAAGAGCATAAAATTAGTTAAAAGAAAAATATAAAATAAATAGGCATAACAGATTTTCTGCTTCTGCAATATTTTGTCTTTGATATATAAATATACTATACATATACATATAAGTATTACTCAACTTATATAAATTTTTTCCATCTTTCTTTAAAAGAGTGAAATAATGAAATCCTCTTCATTACAAGCAAATAGTAATTTTATCTTAAATTATATTCACAAAGTCATTTATTATAAACTCTTTTTAAAAATTTTTCGAAGAAACGTAATTAAAAAATTTTAATTTCAAACGATCATCGTGTAATTAGTTTGGTATGCCAATATTTACCATTTATGAAACTTTCAGTTTCGAATTTAATTATTTAATATTTGTAAATTATTTTATATTTTTTGTTAGGGCTACATTTTTCTTTCATTGGCTTTTAATACTTTTATTAATAACATCCCTTTAAATAAGTTTTGATTTATATTTAGTAATCAACTTTGCAAAATTAAAAAAAATAATTCTGTTAGTAATTATAATATACGATACACATAGTATTTATAGTTTATTCCATTGAAAATTTAATTTTACAAAATATTTTTATATACGAATTTGATGTAAAACTTCTCAAACTTTTTATTTTTATGATTTTAATATTCGTAAATATAAGAATAGGAATTAAAAAAAAATACATTATAATTTTGAAAATTTCTGTATGTAGTATAGAGTTATAAAAAATATTAAATTAAAGTATATAACTTTTATCTGAAGTATTTTTTTTAGTATACTTTAAAGTTTTTTACCGATATTCACTTAAAAATCAAATAAGTAGTTTGTTTCAATGAATAGTTTCAATCTCTAACAAAAAGGCACTTATAAAAGTAACAAATTTTTTATTTTTGTCTATTAATATATCCAAAATTTATTTATATTTACAATATCAACGATAATATTTCTTTTATTTAATTCTTTACTAGATGCTTATCTTCTATTATTTTAAAGAATACGTTCGTAAAAGTCAACGAAATATCTTTATTTTTATTTATTTACAAATAAAAATTAGAAAATTTTTAAATAAAATACATATAATAAATTGTGCTTAATTTGGCACACAGATTGCGAACAGGATGGTCTGTAAAAACAGGATCATTCGAATCTCATGGATGGGGACAGTATCCAAATTCCTGCACGAGCAATTCCAATCGTTGCGGACAATCTTACTTGCTCACTGATGATGAACGGAAAGCTATTATTCAGGTAAATTCCACACTACAGCAATACATTTTAGCTTCTCTCTCCTTCCAATTTTTTATTATAAAATTTCAATATAAAAAAAGTAAAATCAAGATTCTCTCTAACAAGACAGTACACATGTGTTTTCTCACAATAGAAATATGATATTATTTAAAAAAAATGGTTACGTTTATTCCTTAATTAGAGATTAAAACATTCAAATGTTCCTTGTATAACATTTAAAGTAACAAATAATAAAATCATATAACTTACATCCATATTTAATAGCTAAAAATATAGGCAGTATAGAATATGCAATACATTAAAAAATGCCTATATATATAGTTCCTAAATTATTTATATAAGTATTGAATAATTTTAAAGCTTTTTTCCCTGTAGACAGAAGTATCCCTTGTACTATAACCACACTCTATTTGACTCACTTAATTATGCAACTTTTATCCTTCTAGCTTTCCTGAGAAACTACGTGGAAGATTAAACGGAATTTCATACAGGGGATTAAAATTTATTCATTAAAAAATATCATCTCGCTGTATTTGAGTTTTCATATTACAGATACAGAAAAATGCATTTAAATCGGTTTATTCGTAACAATACACACACAATATTTTACAATATTTACAGCAAAGAGAAAATCGAAGAATTTAATTCAATGATGACACAATACAATTTTTTAAAAACTCTTAAATATAAATAAATTATAAAATTAATAAAATAAAAGTAATTTTTTCAAGAAAATTGGTCGATGTGTCTTTTAATCAATCTTATCGAAATTAAGTCGATTTCAATCTCCAAGCTATTTTTCACAGGTGATACAAAGGGCCGAGGCTCTGGATCTATCGGAACAGGAGCGAGTCGGTAGACTCGTCGAAAGGTTGGAGAACATGAAACGAAACGTTTGCATCGTAACATCAACCAGATCAAACGAGAGACGCAGCTGTGGACGTCGATGCTCCAGTGGAGCTCGATGTGTCTGTTCGTGCGCACTCTGCGGCGAAAAGTTCGGTGCGGTGTTAGGGGCGAGCGCGAATCTCTGCAAGGATTGCCGCAAGTACATCTGCGAGAAATGCGGCATTGAGGCCACTAAACTTAATCCATCAAAAGGAAACGACGACGGAAATGATGAAGTAGTTACTTCATCGCGCAGTTCGTTACGCGTCGTAAGATTTGCTCAGGAGAGAACAGGTGTTCAAAAAATCGTTCAAAGATCCCATGGTAATGCGCAAAAGCAATTTCTCTGCCGAATTTGTGCCGAGACTAGAGAGATGTGGAAGAAAAGCGGTGCTTGGTTCTTCAAAGGCATGCCGAAGTATATTCTACCGGAGAAGAAGGTATGTGGAGAAATACCAGGATAAAAGTTCTGAAGAAGATAAAAAAGATTTTTATACCACTATACTATAACTCTAAGTTTGATAAGACATTTGAATTAAATACAGTATTCGACAAAATATTTTAATTATTTTTTAATATATCTTAGTTTTTTATATATCTTATCTTTTAATATATATCAGTGTTAACTGAAAATTGATTCCCGTTATGAAAGAATGTAATTTATTTTTAATACGAGAAAAATCCCGCATTTTTTAATTAAATTCATAAAACTGAAATTCCACGAATAACTCACTCTATAAAAGCTGGAAAACTGTATAATTAAATCTACAACGTGATTCAATTATGTAGTTTCTCTCGTTATCTATATTTTGAAAATGTTTTTTTAGAAATTCCACGTTTAAAATATTTTTACTCTTTTTTCTCGTCTAAAAAAGTTTAAAAATTATTAAATAGCAAGTCTTTCTAAATTATTTTAAAATATCTTTTAAAGTTGCATGTTCACGTTAGAACTGATTTAAGATAAGCAAAAATGGTTAAAAAATAACAAAAACAATTAGAGATCTATATTTAATTTAATCTACATTTAATTCCTCTATCTATCTAAAAATCTACATTTAATTCCTATCTACCTATTAAATAAAATTAAATCATCGTATATTGTTGATGCAGAGATTAGTGAAACACACATTATTGCAATGACACATTTTTAAGTATGTAGTAGAATAGAAGTAAACAATATATGACAATCGAATTTTAATAATCTTCTCTGCAGTATGCATATATTATATATATATATATATATAAACACAAATGTATACCAACAAAAATGATTATTAAAATTCAATGGTTATATATTTAATTCTATTAATCCTATTACATGCTTTAAAAAAAAGAAGTGTCATTATAATACGTTTCTCATAATGTATAAACATATACATATATACATACAATATATTATATATTAGGATACGTATTTTTTTTAAAAGACTGACAGCAGTAGAACCAAGTTTATTATGATTATTAGTGTCATTAGTATTGATAGAAAATAAAAAACAGTTTTTCTTTGCAATTATACAACATGTAATAGTATAAAATTTTTACATAGGAGCGAGGATGGTGTCGACCTGGTCATAGAACGTCGACATGGACGATAGGTGGTCCATGCAGATCCGTGGACTCAACCGATGCTCAGGATTCCTCATCCGATGACGATGTAACACGACGACTTGCAGTAGCCCGCGGTCATTCACCTACAAATCTATCAAGCAATCGTGAAAGCACCCCCACCAAGCTGACAATTTCGAGTCCTGCAACTAGTACATCATCATCGAAAAGCCCTCGAGGAAGGCCAAATGGTTTGTCCCCTTCGGGCTATCGCGATGATGCAAGTTCGGACAGGCTGGACAAGTCCTGCCTTTCGATTGCGTCTCAATGTAGTAGAATTTCGCCCACGGGCTCAATCAGCACCCCTCGCTCAAGGGCAAGCGGCAAAAGTTCGAACGAATTGCAAGTGGAGCAACGCGTGTCGTTCGAAGATATTCTCGTAGACGATGAGAAAGCTAATGAGGCGGACGATGATGAGGAAGAAGACACCGAGGAGAACCGCAAAGACGCTTCCACGTCACTAGATCGATCGAAGGGCTCTCAGGTACAATCTCTCAGGTAAGATAAGGATAATAACGAACGGGATAGAGGTTTGAACTCATGCAAAGAATCGCCATTCCACAGACTAAAAGCACCCACGATAGCGACGACACCGACCACACCAGTCGAACGATTCCAGACTGTGGGAAAGATACTCCAAGAGAGGAACGCGGAACGAGACACGAGCAGATCCTGCTCGGATCAGGACAGCTCTTCCAGCACTCGCAGCAACAGCCAAGTCAAGATGCAAAGAACTCCGGAATATCCACGAGGTCAATAAAAACGTCTTACAATTAGAAACGGTAAAAAAAAAACTGCACAATTATTGGACAGAACACAATTATAAGTGAAAAGTAGATCGATAAAAATAAATCAAATAAGAGAAAGAATCCTATTTTCAGTCGAAATGAGAATATTTTATTAAGTACCTTCGATCAAAAATAGGGTTCTTTCTCTTTACAAGAATAAAACTAGTCGTCATTCATAATTTAAAAACATAAATGTCTTATTAATATAATTTTCGTTGTCAAATAAAATTTTTGTTATTAATCATTAATCCTTTTCTTAAATAGAATATTATATGATCTCACAGAAAAAGAGAAATACCATTTCTAGAATATACTCGATCGTATAGCATTCCTCGTTAAACATTAAAATTTGTTTTAACAAGGGAGAATCTACAGACATAAATAATTAATTATGAATAATTAAAAAGGAGTTTTAATAAACTGACAAATGTAGTAACAAAAAATTAAATAAATTTTATGTTTGTGTGAAGTTTACATAGCAAGTCATTGTTGAAATTTGAAACATTAATAAAAACGAATCCAAAATTTAATAAGGAAAAGTGAAGAAAAGACCATAAAAAAATACAGTAATAAAGAACCAATAATTTTGCAGTTCAGTCTAATTTAAAGAAAATAAAAGAAAAAAGACATACTAAATTACCAAAATATGGAAATCGAAATAGAAACGGGACAAGATTATGGGACTCTCGAAGTCTCCTTGCGATACGACCCGGCAGATCAGTGCCTCCAATGCAAAGTGGAACGTGCACGTCGTCTAAGGCCCATGGATATCCAAGGTCTCGCCGATCCCTTTTGCAAGCTGAACATACTGCCCGTCGGGAAAGCATCGACGAGCAGACGACTGCGAACAAAGACGGTACACAAGACACGCGATCCCGAGTTCAACGAGACGGTGAATTTCTACGGAACAACGGAAACCGATGTAAAAATCAATATTATAACACATGGATGTTAATCCGATCGCAAATAATTACATGCTAGAAATTTCTTTCACGTTAGATCTCGATCAGCAAGGCATTGCACATTCTAATAATCCAGGACGATCCCTCAGGTCAAGACTTTCTGGGAGAGGCGAGATTTCCCCTACACGAATTGCTACCATATCAAACGAAACATTACAAGACATCTCTGCAAGCTCATTATCCAGTATGTGGAATACAGAAATATGCTTTATATAATTAAACCTGTCAAATTTAATTTAATTCAAATTACTTATAATAAACTTAACTTAATTCAATATGACGAACAAACGAAGATAAGCGGGTTATTTTATCATTTAGAATAAATATTAATTATTCATACAATAGAATGTTTATATTCTATTATATGATAAAATGTATAATAAAATGTATGAAGTAAATATTTTTATCGACACATTGCAGAATCAATTGTTCTATTGTAGGTGGACAACGAAGAGGAAACCTGGGGTATGTGTTCAAGCGGTCGCGGGCAGATTCAGATAAGCCTGAGCTATTGCACGCGTCGACGTGCGCTACTGGTTACAGTGCACCGTGCTACGAATCTCTTGCCCATGGACAGCAACGGGTTTTCTGACCCATTTGTCAAATTAGCACTCGTCGAGGATGCGACCGACAATCATCGACAGCAACGGTTCCTAGATTACTCGGCCGCTCGCGCTACTGCCAGAAAGCTGACCGGAAAGAAGATGGCCGGCCGCGGCTCGCAGAGCACGAGCATCAAGAGGAAGACATTGAATCCAGAGTGGAACGAAGAGTTCGTTTTTGCGACTCGCTTGACGGAGTTAATGAAGTTGACACTATGCCTGACCGTGTGGGACAAGGACTTCGGCAAGAGTAACGACTATCTAGGTACATATCTTTTTTAAATTCTAAGCGGATGTTAAAACAAAATAGAACAATTGAAGGGATGTTAAAAGTTTACGGTCCTAAAAAACAAAGACAAAAGAATTGACAATCTATGTGCAAAAATAATTTTGCCGTCCCAGAAGTGTGCACACATAGTTATTTCTATGTTAGGAATCGACTAAAAAAAGAAGAGGAAGAATCATTCTACATAATTATAAACCGTACCATTTCTAGTTTAATTCTTAGAATCAGGAGAAAATAAAAAGTAAATTAAACCAAAATTAAAGTCAATCTACCATTGGTAGGAATAAGTAAAATATAAGTAAAGTTAATATTCGTATATATATTTGAACAATAAAGATAATTTCAAGATAAAGACGCTGCCGACATTCAAGAAATTGTGATTTCATCGTATGTGTCCAAGTATAATTTAATAAATTTCGATTTCATGTTTTTGGTTTGACTGTATATAAATAAATAATTTTTATGATTGTATCCATTTTTATAATCGTGACTAAAAATGGGTATGTTAAGTTAGCACCCCAACTATAGTACTCAGGAGTTCTGATTAGAGTTCTCAATTCCTTTTGGCTAGACGAAGAGTTCCCTATAGTTAATAACAAGAGTTCTGCTCAATAAACATTCTTTTTACATTTTCTAAAAATGGGGTGCTAACTTTTTATCGAATTTCGAGGTGGAATAGTTCTGAGCGGCTTAATAGCTTCAATTTGCGATTGCCTAGAGTTCCTGATATGTAAAAAAAAAGTTTCGAATAATAAAAAAAAAATTAAAAATGTTTGAAAAATTAATTTTTAGATACAATAGTTCTGATGATAATTCCTGCTCCTTTTTGACGATACGAAGAGTTCTCTATGATTTATAATGACATATACGCTTAATAATCATTTTTTAATAATTTTTTTAAAATGGGGTGCTAACTTTTTAACGAAATTCAAGGTCGCATAGTTCTGATCAGCTTAACAGAACTATTTTGTGAATACCTAGAGTTCTTGATACATAAAAAACATTTTTGAAA
>NW_017276368.1:571150-582015 GCF_001594065.2 Cyphomyrmex costatus | reverse complement strand
AAAAATGTTTTTTATGTATCAAGAACTCTAGGTATTCACAAAATACTTCTGTTAAGCTGATCAGAACTATGCGACCTTGAATTTCGTTAAAAAGTTAGCACCCCATTTTTAAAAAATTATTAAAAAATGATTATTAAGCGCATATGTCATTAAAAATCATAGAGAACTCTTCGTATCGTCAAAAAGAAGCAGAAATTATCATCAGAACTACTGTACCTAAAAATTAATTTTTCAAAAATTTTTCAAAAATTTTTAATTTTTTTTTAATATTTGAAAATTTTTTTTACATATCAGGAACTCTAGGCAATCGCAAATTGAAGCTATTAAGCCGCTCAGAACTATTCCACTTCGAAATTCGATAAAAAGTTAGCACCCCATTTTTAAAAAATGTAAAAAGAATGTTTATTGAGCGGAACTTTTGTTATTAACTATAGGGAACTCTTTGTCTCGTCAAAAGGAAGTAGAAACTCTGATCAGAACTCCTGAGTACTATAGTTGGGGTGCTAACTTAACATACCCACTAAAAATTAAGATTAAAAAGATTTTGTTTTTTTCTGCCATTTATTTATATGTAACTTATTTACTTAAAATGACATTATTTATCATTTGTCTTTCAAAAAAAATTACGTAATCTTCCTTATCTTAAATAAACCACAAGAATAGCGATTTTTTTCTATCATTATCATAACTATAATTACTGAACCAAAAAATTATTAGAATTCCATAGTGTTGTCGGTTTTTGTAATTAAAGTTTAACATTTATTATCCAATCTGTATATATATATACGTAAATACTTTATATTTGTATATTTATTTATACATTTTACAGGTGGTCTTATGTTAGGTTGCGGTAGCAAAGGAGCACGTCTCCGACATTGGATAGACGCGATCAAGTTCCCGGATCATCGACATTTTGCATGGCACAATCTGGCGGAGATGGACGTACCTATGGAATAATAGTTCTGTTTCGATAATCGAAAAGCAGGTCAAGATTAAATAGAACATAAAAATATGCGGGCTTTGTCCACGTGTCATGTATATTTGCATGGACATACGTACGTAGACGCGTATAGTATATCTACTTGGCGCGCGTGTTACCATTTTATGCGTGTAATTTATCGTTGCTCAAAGATCAAGTATTATAAAGTATTAAGAGGTTGATATGAAAATAAAGAAGTTGAGAACAGAGTGCCATTTTGTCACAATTTATTAACAATATATTTACATATTTTATACATACATATATCATACATGCATACATACATACATTAATATATATATATGCGTATGTAAATGCAAACACAATAATAAATGTCCTTTTTATCTCGTAAATTAATAAAAATAAACATAATAAATAAAACATCTAATCAAATAATTCTAACTAAACTCTATTGTAAGCACTATGATCACTAAAAAAATTTGTTTTTGTTGATTAACGCGCAATATATCATCTAATAATATATCATCTAATAATCGTCAATACGAGAGTTAGAAATTAGCCACACCGTAAGACTGAAATTGAAAAAGTCGCTCGCAAAATTTTAAACTAGTAATAATTATTAGATCTATCTTTGCTAGTTTATGAGATAAAAAAGAGTTACTTATACAAAGACACTCCAATGTATATAATTTCCTCTTCTTACATTTATAGAAATATAGTTAATAAATTTTTTAATAGAAAAAAATTAATCATCACTCCCAGAAGAATCTTCTTCTGCTTCTCGCAGCCATTTAATGAATGGCTGAACGGCATTTTTTACTTTTGTATGAAGCGCGTCTGCATTTTCGTCAGTAGATTCATACCATTCTAAAATCTTTTCTTCAGATAGTATATCGCGATCATAAAATTGATGCAACAGGTGTTGCGCGTATGGCAATAATTCGTCGGTTGTATTAACGACGTCTTCTATAGCACGCAAACAGTCTTCCTGCGCGTTATCATTCTTAATGTAATTCTGAATAATAGTGTTAAAATAAGTTATCATAATTTTCAGGTTTTTTTGATAATTCTGATTAGTAACGGCAGTCTTTGTTTCGGAAAGATAGTGTAATGGCAAACTGAGAATTGCTTTGATGACGTTATACGTCACCTCGCGGATAGTGACATTGTACGCATACCTGGACGAGTTTATTTCTAAAATTAAATTCTCGCAATTGAGTTTATCCTGATAACCACGTAACAAACTATCGATAACTTCGGACAAGAACATATTTGTGTCATCTGGAATTGGAGAGTCACATTCCAAAATTTCTTCGTTACTAGATGATTCTGAAGAGCAGTCATTACAGTCAATTACTTCAGCATTTTTAAAGTACAAAAATCCATCGTCGGCATCGAGATCCGACATTTTAGTTTTAGACATACCAGAAGATGTAGATTCGATAATGGTATCGATGTATTGACTGCGAGCAGCAATGTCAACTCCAGAACATAATATACATCCATCTATTTGGCTACGATATCTAACAATACAATTCGGAAATAAGATACTACTCTTAATAATACAATTGTCTTTGATTCTAACGTTTGAAAAAACGTAAGAATTATCTATAATAACGTTACTACCTATAGTACAATTGTCTGCGATCACAGATCTTGCAACTTTAGTATTATTTCCTAATGAACTGTTAGACCCAAGAATACAGTCTTTTTCTAATAAACAACCTTTTGCAAAAGTAGCAGTTTCATGTTTATACGTACTCCGCGGCATACATATAAAGTTTTTCAATAATGGTAGAACATCTGGTGCAAGAGGAAAACTATGTCTACGCAAAACATCCTGAGTAAGTACATGATGAGCCTTCCAAGAGGTAATTGGCAAAGCATAATCTTCTGTATTTAACTGCTGCCAATAAATTCTCGAATCCAAAATCTCCTCGTTCATCAATACTCCTCGAATAAAATCATCCATAGTCTAAAAATATAAGAATAGTAAATTATATATTTGTTTCATTATTATATATAATTAAAAATAATTATGTTAATATTATAAGATAATTCTATTGATATCTTAAACAAAACGTAATTCAATCTGTTTTACTTACTTGAAAATCAAAATTATCAGCAAAAAGTGGCAAAACAGATGGCGAACACAAGTAGATATGAGTATCCAAGTAACAAGAATTAATTTCTACTTCATTATGATCAAGAAACCAGTTTAATTCTAGCTTTACTTTTTTCTCACTGTTCTTTAATTTAGTGTAATACAGAATTTTATTACTGCTTTTGTCTGACACAATTAGAGATGCTTCCTCATTGAGGTAAGAATCTTTCATTGAACCAAAGTTCCGTAACACCATAGTCATAGTTGCTCCTTTATCCTTCTCGGCTCTCACACGATGAACATTGAATAAAGTTTTAAGATCTGTATTGGTAAAAGTGTTCCCACGAATCAGTATAAAGTATCCCCTGATCCATCCTTTTGTATCAATATCTCGTAAAGCATCTCCAAGTGATCTGCAGCCATCGGAAATGATCAAGGAGATCGTAATGTCTTTGTAAACTCTTTCCTTCATATATTTTTTCAGCAGATCTACGTGACTGCTACAATAAAGGAATACCTCTTGTATCTTTGACTTTATCAACGTTTCGATCATGTAATCGAGAAGTGGTATGTTTATCACCGGCATTAGAATGCTCGGAAATATATTTTGCGCCGGATTTAATCTTGTTGTGAAATCATCCGCAAGAATAACGGCTTGCAGAACATCCTTCTTACACATTTTCGTATTCATAGTCCTAAATTCACAATAATTCACTGGCGTATGGATCAATAAACTACTAAGCTTAGGCAACTGTTACGAACACGTGAGAATTTTTAATTCTAATATTAGATACCATAGATAAATTGGTAAAACGTGAAGACTTATGGGCGTCGCCATATTGAAAAATAGACACTAGCACCTCTGAACTTAAAGGACAAAACTACTTATACGTATGTAAATTGTTGGTAAGTTATCGTCTATCATAAGATAACTTTTAAATTGGTATTTTTAATAATTTTTACAGTGTGTTTTAAAATGGTCGATTTGCTATATTTTCTCTCTTTACCTCTCTTATGCCCATTTCAACCAATGTATAGATTAACTTTAATCTCGGTTTAACTTACTGTTCATCTTTTTCTAATTCTAAAAATTAGAAAAAGATGAAGAGCAAAATATAGCATCTCTCATGACATCCTTGTTGTTCGCCAATGTTAAATAAGGATGAGATGATCACTGTGTTATACTGTGTCATTTGTTGGAAAGCACACTTTATAGATAATTAAAATCTTACTAAAAAAATATACTCATTCAACATGTATTCATTCAAAGAATTTGGCAGAAAAACACGGTGGTCGGCCTCATGAATCGAGTTATTAAGTGTTAAAACTTTAGAGGTTAAGATATCTGTCATCTCAGCACAATGCACATCGCGGTTTTTTTTCTATCTGACCCCGAATAGCGGCACATCTAACGCCGTTGTCTTATCCCTTACCAGAGGATCTCTAGTATAGTGTCGTATTTCGCTCTGGACACTCTGATCAAAGTGATCGATCTCGCCTCTCGTCCTCTCGAACGACGTCTATTCCTACAGAGAGAAAATAGTCTACTCTCTACTGAATCTCCACGTGTTCTGGTTTTTTCTCTGGAGTATTTAGCAAGTAGCGTTTACGATAAACGATTCTGATTTTTTAACTTGATAATGGCAAAATTAAAGAAAACTCTACAGGACATACAAATGCCTGCTGTACAAAGTACGAAAACATCCATCGTGAAGGTAATCTATTTTTTGTTAGTTTCTTAAATAATGTGGTTCAATAAATCTCTTTCCTTTATTTTACATTTTAAATTTGTGATATATACAAGATCTTTTTTGAATTTTGTTTTAGAAACGAAGAAATCGAAGAAAAAAGAAAACTAATGTAGAATTATTGAATAATATAGATAAAAATAATTTAAAGAAATCAAGTGTCTCTAATGAAATAGCAAAAGATACATTTACAAATATGCAAAATAGTGAAAAGAAAGAATCGTATAGTTTTAAGAATAAACTTAATACAAAATATGTAAAAAATATAGATGTTCCAACAAAATATCCAAAGGATAATAAAAATAATTTAAAGAAATTAAATACTTCTAAAAATAAACTTGCAAAATATACAGAAAACTCAAGTGCTTCAATAAAATATTTAAAGAGTAATAAAAATAATATAAAGAAACTAAGTGTATCTAATGACAAAGCAAAGGATGTATTTCCAAATTGGCAAAAAAGTAAAATGAAAAAATCATATGATTCCAAAAATAAATTTGATGCAAAATGTACAGAAAATTCAGATATTCTAATAAAATATCCAAAGCATGATAAGAAAAGAATATCAAATATGTCCCAAGAAATACAAATTAACTCAAATGTTAAAGTAAAATGTAAAAAAAATAAAAAACGAAAACAGGACATGAATCTTAATCGTACAAATAAGAATGCTGTAAGAGTCAATGATGAAGACGATGAAAACAATGAAGACAATTCTTCAGAAGACGATAAAGACAAAAGCTTCACAAAAAGAGAAGAAAAGCTTAAAAAATTACAAATGGAATTAAAAAATCTTAAATTTAAGATGACAAAATTAATTGAAGAGAACAAAGATAATATGAAACAGATGTCAACTAATGTAGACGCACAGCAGATACGACCTAATATATTAAAGCTGAACAAACATAAAATAAATATCAATCGTTTAAAAGAAATGCTAGAAAATAAATCGCAAATAAAAAAAGTTGCACAATCTACTTTAAGAAATAAAAAAGATACTTTGAGAGATAGAATGAAAATTCAGTTAAGAGCGTCCAGATTCAGGTTTATAAATGAGACATTGTACAATAATGATAGTTCACAATCTAAACATTATTTTCAAAAAGAGCCTGATAGTTTTATGGCTTATCATGCAGGATATAAACAGCAAATTGAGCAATGGCTGATAAATCCACTGGATGTTATAATATCATCAATTAAAGAATTGTATATTATGCCTTAATCTTGAACAAAATTTACGCAAGTTTGAATGTCTGAATAATGTCTTAATAATTGCAGGCCAGAAGACAATGTAATCGCTGATTTTGGCTGTGGTGAAGCTCGGCTCGCAGTTTCTGTTCCTCAACAAGTACATTCATTTGATTTCATCGCTTTAAATGATAAAGTAAAAGCTTGTGATATGGCTCATACTCCATTATTAATGAACAGCGTCCACGTTGTCGTGTTTTGTCTCTCCTTAATGGGATCTAATCTTAATGATTATATAATAGAAGCTAACAGGGTTCTTAAAAACAAGTAAGTAGTAACGATATTCTTGATTGATATATGGCAATAATATAAAAAATTAATTACTTTTACTTCAATAAACTTAGTGGGATCTTGAAAATAGCCGAAGTCGAAAGCAGATTTGAAGACGTAAAAGATTTTATAAGACTACTGCGCCATTACGGTTTTAAAAATACTTGGAAAGATTTATCTCATAATCTTTTTTATTTTATGGATTTTAAGAAAAAAGAAGATATAAGTATGAAAAGAAAAAATCTTCCATCAATTACGTTGAAATCATGTGTATATAAAAAACGATAATATTTTGTTGTATGTTAATAATGCATTATGATATAATATCATTGAATAATATTTCATTTTTCACATAAATCTTTTATATAAAAATGTTCTGTACTTTGTTGATATTGCAATTAAGTAATAAATATATCAAACATTTGAATAAGTATATTAAACATTGTTAGAATAATTACATTATATGTTTGCTTAATATGCTACAATGTTAGTCTTTGAATGACATTGCTTCATTGGAATTGTAGTTATAAGAAATAAAAAATAAGGAAGAAAAAAGATTTAGGACAAAAATTTAAAATATCAAATGTGAGATGGGATAACAAAGAAGATAAAAATGGAATTGCATAAACTTGAAAATAAGGATACAGATATTTATTGTGAAGTAATTTTTATTTCAAATTCTTTTATATTTTTTTAATATCATATATCATTTAAAATTCTTAATATTCTTATTATAGACAATTACAATTATAACATTTCAGAATTTCATAGTGATTATGATTTTGATAACACTGCACATTTCTTTATTTAATATAATACACTACATGATATGAGAAATTTTTATGTAACATAATTCAATCACTGGTTTAATCACTGATCTCTTAAGATGCATTGATTAATTATTACGTGTATATGTGCGTTTGTGACAAAAATAAAATCGTATCTGATAAAAGACAAGTTAATAGTTTTTACACATAAAAGATAATAATTACATAAGATTACATAATATAGTACTAAATACAATTATATTAAATTGTTTACATGATGCAAATTGAAAGAGAGAGACATATTATTTCTTCATTCAATTTAATCCACACTTGATTCAGACGTGATTCAGATATTCCTAAACTCATAATTGCTATATGATAGACATAAATTTTTTACGCCAAGATAAGATACAAGGTTAAATATTTTAATCAATTTCAAAACTGTTTTACAAATTTGTAAATTCATCGTACATGTATTTATTAAGGTTTTTTAAGAATATTTAAGCGTAAAGAAAACGAAAAATTCTCAGTTTCGCGTAAAGGAGGCACGGCAGTGTCGCGCGCTTGGCTTAGCGCCGAGACACTACCGTGTCTCCAGGTGATATTGATAAAAAAAATAGATTTATATATACAATCGAAAAATATAATAATTTTGAGATATGGAAATTCAAACAATAAATAAATTTTAATAACCGGGCAATGAGAGCATAAGTACAGCGCAGTAAATTAGAGCGCAATTATAATAATATATTTTAAATAAAATTACGCACATTTACAAAGATTTTAATCTTTTGGTTTCCTTCTTTCAAACCATCTTCAGCAATTATTAAATATAAAAAAAATCTTAACAATTGATGTCAATATAATTACAGTGGTCCGCTAATAATTGGATGAATTCCATAGTATCCCGGTGGAAGTCAATGTGTGCAAACTGTCAATTTAAAATTTACCTTCTAATTACTGCACTGTATTATGCTCTCATTGCCCGGTTATTAAAATGTATTTATTGTTTATACAAATGAGTTTGAGAAATCCTGACATTTATCTCTCAAATTGATATAAATTTTACGCTTTAGTGCGCATTAACATTTATTATTTTCAATTTATAAACTGATGTCGCTGTTAAGATAATGAAATAAATGGCTGAGATACGAGACTAGTGTGTAGGCTTCATTATTCACTGACACAACAAAATAAAATATTTATAAAACATACTTCGTATGTGTGCGAATATCTTACAACCTACATAGCGCAATACGTGGATCTATGATTATATAATATTATATGTAACAGTAATTACTACACTATCAAATGATATATCCTATAATATTATGACAACAAAAAGTAATTACACAGAAAATGTGTGTGCTATATATATTATTATATACTTGTAATGACCTTTGCAATCAAGGCGTCGTAAATAAATGTGTGCATTGCACAAATGCGCGTTAAAGAGGGAGGGGAGCCTAATTAAATTTAAATTAATTCTCTATTCCTGTAACACCAATTGCATGTGCTCGCTTCTATCATATTTAATTTCTTATAAAATCGCAACGCTGCTAAAATCTTTCAGTACATACAGAGGCATTTTAGCATATTAATCATGTAACTAATATTTCCCTTAAAACGAAAACGTGAAAAATGAAAAATTGCTCTATGAACTTTAATGACAAAAACTTTTATTTTTATAAAATTCCACTCTAAAAAGAAGTTACAATATCCTAGAACAAAAATTAAAAAATCGTATTCTTTCTACAGATATTAAAAAATTATTTTAAAAATAGCTTATTTAAGAGATTGATAAATAATAATATTAAAAGGGATTGCTTTGCACAAAGGCGCCTTATATGTTAGCGACGGTCCTGTTCGTAATATCAATATTACAATGTTAATTATGCGTCAGTATAAATACATTTCTAAGTGTGGAACACAGCAATTTAAAATCGCACTAATCATCTATATTAATAATCTATACATGTGTGTAAAATTTTATTAAAATGTAATTAGGAAAGAGTAAAAATACTCTTTAAAACATCTGCAGAAGTATCGTTCTTTTTTTTATTTGAATAAAAAATATTTAAAATATCTCACCGCATTAAATAGTACTAATAAAAATTTATATTAATTACTTATACATGCATTATGATAGAAATTTCACGTGCTTTACATTTTCTTGACTAGATATTATAAGTCTTACTAAATATATTGCTTTATTATTCTTAAAACAATCTATTTTTGTGTTAAATCATAAAATAAATTTATAGAATTCTGAAAAATGTATATTATATGATTTATATTAACGTACAAAGCTTTAGGAAGCCCTAATTTACTTAGTAAGTTAAGTAAGTTAAAAAGCCATTAAAAAGATGAATTAATACAAATGTGATACAATTTCACATAAACATGTACTTACAATTGTAAGAAAATGATAATTTATATTATACGATACATATATACACAGAGTGTTTCGAAATTTGTGAATCAAAACACCTCAACTCAAATACACATAGCAAGAAAGTTCTCGAAAAAAACAAATTAAAAATATTTACCATTTTTTTTTCTAAGCCGTTTTTTAAAACTAGTTTAAAACTAACTAATTACAGATTATGTGTGTGTGTGATTAAACAGCTATCCGTGAGTCACCGAGTCATCACTCGCGATCACTAACACACTATCAATGCACAACTCACAGACAGGCAGTCATTTAATTGTAATTTATGATTATAATCAGTTTTAAACTTTTCTATCTCAAAAATTAGTACTCAAAAAACTACTGCTTGAGACATAAAACTTGTTTTTCGCAAATAACTTATTTTTTCGAGAACTTTTTTGCTATGATATTTTAATTCGCAAATTTCGGGGGGAGGGACACTGTACATATATGTGTACACGCGCGCGCGCGCGCGCGCACACACACACACACACACACACACGCGCGCGCACAGGGCTGGGTAATATTTAAAATAGTTCCATTTTAAATACATATTTAAAATGGAAATGGCATTTTGCATTTTCCATTTTGAATAGTTTTTTAGAAAACCATTTTCATTTTACATTTGAAATGGAATCATGTCTATCATTTAATCATTTATAAAATAGGTAAATGGTTTTTTTATGTATTCATAAATTTTCCCTTAAGAAGAATCAAGTATCGTGATTGGTGAGAACACAATTTCTTCTATGACGATGTTGTCTGATACATTTAAAAAACAATTGTTACTCAAAGCAAATAGTGCGTTTATTAAATTAAATAAAACTGTATTACTGTAAAATGTATTTTTTTAAACAAATATTAAAATCTTTTTAGGACTGTACAATGATAAACAACAATAAGAAGAAGGAAGTTAATAACAGTCAAAGCTGGATCACAATGCTTATTATAATTATGTGTGAATTTTGTATACTGCGTATGTAGTACTCCCATATAAATATTATTTATCATTATACAGTCTTAAAAAGATTTTAATATTTGTTAATACACGTCGATCCTGAAAAAGACGTTATTCCTACTTTAGATAAATATTGCGAAGAATATTACTACGTCGATCCCCTCCCCCATCAGAGGTCTATCGATATTCGTAAAAATTTCTTGCAAATACTGAGATACGCGTATATCTCTATATATAGAATCTCGATTTAATAATTTACACAGGCGTCTAAGGTAGGTTTCCACTACAATACCTTACTGATGAGTCCAATAGTGGAAACCTGGACGAAACACCAAAATTATTAATATTTTTCGCAATACATAAGAATTACAGAATTTTAAATACGAAAATTAAAAATTA
>NW_017276368.1:489804-571085 GCF_001594065.2 Cyphomyrmex costatus | reverse complement strand
AAATTCACACATAATTATAATAAGCATTATGATCCAGCTTTGACTGTTATTGACTTCCTTCTTCTTGTATTTTCTTTAATTTTTTATAATTATCCCAATAAATTGTGAATTAAACTGTAATATAAAATAGATATTAATTACAAATCCATAAATATCGATTTTTATTAAAAAAAATGGATGTTCCAGCATTATGCAAAGTAATTTCCAACATAAAATACTTAAAAATATGTATACCAAGTAAGACCATTTTGCATTTGAAAACCATTTAAAATTCCCATTTATCTATTTTATATTTAAAATGGATTAAAAGAATCTATTTTACATTTTGTATTTTAAATACTCTTTTTAAAAGTATTTTATATTTGGTATTTTAAATGGAATTCGAAAGGCATTTTACCCAGCCCTGCACACGCACACATATCATCATCATCATCATTAATTATATTGATGATAAAAATGTACTGTTATGTTTTGTTATTAATTAAAAGTATGTAAAATTGAAAATAATGCAAAACTATTATATATGTATACTTCGATATCAAGAAATATTTTGCAACTCATTTTAGACACTTTTTAAATTTTGTATAAAATTTTTAATAAAAGTTTAAAATTTTTAAACAAGAATGTTGTTAATATATAATAAATGTTCTATATAATAATATAGAAAAGCAAGGTTTATCACAGTTTTCCAAATTATTAATTTAAATGACTTATTATTACTATTAAAAAGAAATAGAAAATATCTCTGAAGTAAACATTTCGGACACATTGTTATTAATATAAAATCATTGTATATAAGTATGTAAGAGAGACTTCGTGAAATATTAAGTGAACATTAAGAAGAGAATATTGCGATATGGCAAAAATAAGACATACCTGAACACGATAAGAAAATTGATGCATGAAAAGGAACATGTAAAATGATATGTAACTTAACGAATGCTACTCATTCATACGATATTTATGAGATCAGAGTATATATGACCTGTATAATTTGCACTATGAGAATATGATATTGGCATAAATATATTTTTTACGTATTAATACTTTTAAGAAATTTGGCAATGCGTTAATACCAATGTAGAATACGTTTCTAATACTGTGCCTACATATTGCTGTATGCATTACACATGTTATTTATGCCTATTGTGAAATTGATCAATCAATCTGTTTTAAGAATCTTGTAATTCCCATGTAATACTAGATATAAATATTTTGTTTGTGACAGTGATAGTTTCCTATGTAAATTTACAAATACTAATTATGCACGTGCACAATGGAAACAGTACTCTGTTGCCAAGTATGTACCACTTAGATAATAGTTCTAAACTGATGACACATCATACGGTCACTGGCGGCCTGTATTCCTTGTTAACGACATAAAACTTGTGTTTCTTACCAAACAAACCCCATATCACGGCAACATTCTCAATAATTATATTAAATGGAATAGTGGATAATGCACCGCATATACATAGCATAAATCGGGTAACACCGAAACGATATAAGGAGAATGATTTAACTACTCCAAACACATACATGTAAATATTTACTGCACCGATAAACGCGCAAAGAAAGTCGATCAACGGCGAGCAAGTGATCGGACATAATCCGGCCAAAACAATGTTAGAAGTGGAAAGAGGCATCGTTACCCACGAGTAACACGAAATACCCAGCAACAATTTCTTTCTCAATGGAATCGCTTTGGAATGCACAACAAGTAATATACCTTGCAGCCATCTTTTTCTCTGCTGTACAAAGTCCCATAGAGAAAACGGCGATTTTTCCCACATTTCACCATCTACAAAATTGAATGAATATCCCTGGGAAAATGCCTTCATTGCAAAAAAACAATCTTCCGCAACGGATCCGTCTAATCCATTATTAAATGAAACCTGTTTTTCTGCTCCCGTCTGAAATACATATTCATAGAAAACTTGAAATAAAAATAACAAAAAACAAGATAGATGTATTTGTAAATATGTCACTAATATGTTAAAGTAGTGTGAGTGCGTGCGTGTGTGTATACATTTTTATTATACATATATAATTAAGATAAAAAGAACGTAGATGTGTGTATGTATAAAGATGATACATCTTCTATGGTTTATTGTTATGATTAGAAATTATCAGTAATTACCTGTGTGATAACATAAGATCCTTTCATGCTAAAAAATGGCTTGTGAAACATGGTGAACTGTAATCTTAGCTTTCCCATATCGTCTGCTACTCTGAAGCTATCGGCCAAGGTTGTAATCCAGTTAACAACATCCTCATTAGCATATGTAATTAACCCTTGGCCAAATTGATGTTTGCCGTCCAGTACAAAGTTCAATATGCCACGAACAGAATTTTCAGTCATCAGAGTCTCTTCATCGAGATGAACAATCCAGTCGTGATCAGCCAATTCGTTTACCGAGCTTTCGAGGCAGTATTGTAAAGCACGAGCTTTAAATAAGGCACCACTACTTGTGCGATAATTCGGTGGGACAACAACTTCTCGCACCCTGCGATGCAGTGTTAAACCTATTGGCTTGTCGCTCACTACTTCTATTTGGAAGTTTTCGAGACCAGCCTCTATACATTTGTCTAAATTTCTTTTCACATTCGCCTTTACTAATTGCGGATAATCTCCGCGAGTCACTATTCTTATACAGATAAACGGTGCAAGCAGAGGTGAGCCTTTCAAGATTACTTTATCAGGGAATGCATTGTATATCGTTAATCCTATAAAATTGAATAAAACTTGTGGCAAGGAAAGAAACGTCACTGTGCGTAACAGGTACAAAGTGATTGCACCGATAATGCCGTATCTAGCCCATGGATCGATTTCTTCCTTCTTATCCGTATTCCACCGAAGGCCTCCAGATACAAATTCAAATACTAGTATGACTATAAGCAGCAGACAGCAGTGCAAAATGTGTTTCGTTATACTGTTCAACATTATTCCTGTAAATTATAAAAAATATTTTAATAATTAATATCGCTAATTCTAGGAAGTCTAGAACATTAGGTGCTTTCCAGCAAGATATACAGATAATACAATAAATCACTTCATCTCTGTTTAACATTTCATATAATAATAAAATTACTTAGGAATGGTTTCAAGACACAGTCATAGAATACATTATAAATTCCGATAAAAGTTTATCTGTACTCAAATAAAAATATTAAGCTATATATCAAAATACATAATATGAATATACATATAATATTAATAAAATTTTTATATCAATATACAGAATATTGAGATAGATTCAACTTAATATTTTTCATCTCAATTTTATTTTTTTAAATGGTATGATGTCGTTTACTATTATAAATCTATTCTACATTTATCACTAATTATTAGTTCATCTTCAGCATAAATGTGTATTATAATGTAGCAGGATGGGCTTAATTTTCCAAAGCAACTTTTTATTTCTTTTTCAATAAAAAAAAAAACTGTTTAACATTAATATAAACAACAAGGATAAAATGATTCTTTGTGTTACACTGTGTCTGTATCTCTTACTGAGAATCAATCAAGTAACTTTTTCTCTAAAATAAAAAAATAAAAATTTTTATGTACATATTATGTATAGTATATGTACACAGAGCATATAAAAATTTTTCAGTTTTTACATTTCCCAGCCTAGAGAAAAAGTTACTTCCTGGAAAGTACATAAATAATGTACAATCATGCACAATTAAAAGAACGGTGATTTTCTCATTTTATATAAAATGTAAGTATACAATATATCACTTGCTATTGCCGTGGAATCTCAGAGATCGCGTTTCGTAATCGTGACAAGTCTCATTAATCTAATTTATGCCAGTCGTGTTCGGTAAATAACGACGATACTATTTTCAAACTTCGTAGCAAAATTGATCCGGCCTTCAATCGTCACGCAACACGCGTATATGCGTAACGCATCACGTATACACGCAACGTTATTGCACATATATACATGCGATCGTATGATCGGCTGAATTACTACTAGAGATATGTGACTCGAAGAATTGCAAAATTAAAATTAGTTCACGTAATGACTCACAATGTGACCCTTGAACAGATAGCGAATTCTTGCGATAAAACGACAGGCGAGGCGTGTCGAGCGACCTCGAATTTTTGCAAGTAAATGTAGACGTGCTTGGAAATGATTCCACGCGTGATCATGACTTAAAACACTGATCGCAGAGTCCGAACATCACCGCTGAGTTAGCACGATCAAACGAACGTCACAACATTCTGCAATTCTTTAATAGAATTTAAAGGGCGGGAGGGAGAGAGGGAATACGTCTCGTCTAGCGGTTATCGGCGATAACGCAATACACTCGTGTATATATATATATATATAACTTTGCCGATATCGCGCTTCGACTTACGAATGATTTGTAGCGTATTTTGCGAATAAACGGCGAGCCGCGCATAAACGTCGAGTGTGACCTCGGAGAATCAAGTGGAATCAAGCGGAATTATATACGGATGTTTTGCTCTTTGACTGCTGGTCTCTCTACTCCACCACACACTCCACCACGCTCCGGTTAGCTCCGGACGTACCTGAGTGCCAGGACCTGCGGTGGCTGAATTTTCAGACGTGTGTGATAACCGCGAACGAGCCGGCTCTGCCCATTGCCTGCGAGGACGGTTGAATTGGGTGGACTCAGGACTTCGTTATATCGGCGGCGCGCGAACGCGTTTTCATAATTTTGACACACACTGTTTGACACACGTACACACAAAACCGCCTGTCACCCTGCTTACGACATGTGACAATGACAACTCGCAACAACTCGACATTACGCACGAGGGTTCAACGCACCGATTTGTATTTGGTTTTTATTGCCGTCGAGTGATCTCGAGCAACGCGACGGCCGTCCGACCGCTCGACTCCTTCGATCGAGCGTCAGCAATTTCTGTCTAGAGTCCTATATATAAAGAGAAGCGACATCGATGTCCAAGTTTCTAATTGGTAGTCTGATATGTATTTTAATCGTATATCCCCTCTTAAGTGAAACAGCTATATTGTGACCGCAGTTGATTATACAACTGACACACGTGACATGCCAAGCGTTCGCTTATATTTTACATTCTATGTTTTTTATATAATAATCTTATGGTATTGTTCTTAAATCTTTCCTATGTACATATTTATGAAATGTACATACTTACAATTGTGAGAATACAAGTTTAAATGAAATTAAATTATTCGAGAAAGTCAATACCGCCACATCGGAGTACAGAGTAGGAGGAACCGTTAGAGGTTAGAGTATGTTTGTATTTACGATACTGGAGCGGTCCAAATATGGCGGCGTAGAGAGTAGAATAGGAATCCTATTGCTGGATTCACACTGCATCCCATGTGCGTTATACGATGACGCTCTGCAACCAATCAGAAAAATCGTATCATCGATACAAAGCAAAATCCTGTTTTTTGATTAGTTACAGAATCATCGTACAACGAAAGTCGGATACAGTGTAAATCCAGCATATCTCTGATGGTAGAGGTTCGATCGTATTTTCTCTTTATATATAGAACTCTACTTCTGTCAAGTCGACGCTTTAATTGGTCAATTCGTAAAATTCTTTCTTCTGTCAATGAAGCATTCCAGTGTCATGGTTGGATAAACCTTTGCATAAATCAACCAATCAGAGTTTTTTTGATCGAAAGGAAGCAAATGAAGGATTTTTATTGGTTCGTTTTATGAATACTTTTGCAATAAATTATTCGCAAATTTAAAATTAAATTATTCTCATTAACATCATATTTTGTACCTTCTTCTTTAAAACAAGTCGAAATCGGAAAGATTTGTTTAAAAGTTACAATTTTTTATCAGGACATATATATATATCCTAGAATTCTATAGGTACGTAAAACATCTCTGTTCTTATGCTAATTTAAAAAAAAAAAACACTTGACCAGTTGCGTTTAATGCATCGGAGACTGAGGATTGCAAACTAAAGATTAGAATTTTATCAATTAGATAATTTTAATTTTAATCCGTTTCATTCTGTTTATATGAATTATAAATCTTTAATTTACAAAATCCTCAATGCACAGAGTGTAACAAAGATACTTGTAGTACATAAATTCCTTAATAAAAGTTGTTTCTTTTGATAAAATCTATCATCCCTTAAAGTTTGTTCTTAAAGTTCCAGACATACCCTACATAATAAACTTATCAAAGAAACAATAAGATCTCCTTACAATTAAAATAGGAAAATAAAGGATAATAAGAAAATAAAAATCAAGCGTGGAAATTAATGTGAGCAGAGATAATTAATAAATTAAGTAGTATAATACATTTAATCACATTAATGAATAACATGTGTAATACAGTTAATTAAACTATACATGTACATATTGCTATACATGTATAGATATAACTATACACATACATATTACTATATACTTATACATATTGCAACTCGTTTTTAAGCCTTCTTCAGAACGTAGAGTTATACATATAAATTTGTCATTCTTTGGCCGTTGAGAATCACCTCCAGAAGATTATAAATACATTATTCACAGATAGCTGGAAGATCAAATCTGAATATACTAATTATATACTAATATTTACATACTAAATTAAATAATAAATCAATCAATAAGTGACGCAAACTATATCTTAAAGTTTAAATAAAAGTAACTCATCATGATCATTGATATAAACGAAATTGTAGAAAAAATTATAAATGTATAAAGAACGCAGTAAAAATATAATAATATAAAAGTAACAACAAATCAGTATAAAAATAATAGAATTCACAATGTTAAATTAGAATTAAAATAAATTTTAAGTTATTGTAGTAAAAATAAAGATGTATATGTACAAGATACAGGAGAAATACTAACTGACTAGATAATATGAAACCGCAGAGTTATAATTCGGTAAACAAAGAACACACTCGATACAAATATTGTTCTATCTTTATCATTCGTATTTGTGTCGAGTGTGTCCTCTAAAAGGAAAGTATACTTAGAAATTATAATATCACATAAGAGGATTGATAATAGCACCTCTGAATATGTGTATTAGTATTACTATAGAGCCTGAGCTTTATCAGTTGAAGAAATAAAGTATTCTTTAAGAGTATTTCTCATTTCCTTTGCTATAGAATCTGTATCCGCTGTAGAATGATTAGCATCCATTTGACTTAGTTCAATAAAATGTGGGGAATATTGCTGCCTCCATTGACCTTTCCTAATATCACCATCTTCCTCAATATCAATTAAATCTGTTGTACAATACTGACGATTGTTTATAGGTTCATGTTCTTCCCCAAGCATAATAAAATTGTGTAGGCAGACGAGGGCTTTCAACACATTTTCGCAGTTGGTTATTGACATGTAAAGAGGTTTGTGTAAGATACGCCATCGCGCAGTCAAAATTCCAAAAGTATTCTCTATTGTGCGTCGTACACGTGATAAGCGATAATTAAAGATCCTCATATCATCAGTCAGCTTTTCGTTAGGATAGGGCCGCATCATATGTATCGATAGAGGAAAAGTTTCATCACCGATAAAAACAAAGGGAAAAGGAGTATTTGTCCCTGGAAGTAAAGTGGGATCTGGCAAGAGTAAATCGCCTGCAACCAAATAACTTTCAAGGTTAGTATTTGCCCATACTCCATCATTTGTAGAACCTAGAAATAGATGGTTAATGGATAGCAATTATAGATAATAAAATTAATAACTAAATATACTCACCACGTTGTCCAATATTGATCCATGTAAACTTATATGTTGCATCGCAAATAGCAAGTAATATCATATTGAAAAATTGGCTGTGTTCAACAGAAAAAGTTAGTCATTGACTATTCAGTGATTTTTTAATATGATTAATTCCATCAATTAGATCCGCTAAAGAATTAAAAGCAAGAACTAATCATTAAAGAATTACTGAGCACTCACGGTTTTTCTGCTGAACGCAGCCATTGTTTGTAATTGTAGAATGCTGATCCAGAATTAGGCAGGGCCTGAATTGTCATATAACGCCCATCTAATGCTCCTAGACAGTTTGGAAACTGCCACTTTTTCATGAAATCTTCACTGATGGATATCCAGTCCTCTTTACTAGGAGGTTTTAAAACAATTGGCTGTAAAGTTGTCCAAATTGCCCAACAAGTCTCATTCACTATTTTATGAACAGTTATCTTGCCTATTCCAAATTTTGCGTGTTTTAACTTAGCGTTATCACCCTGAGATAAGTACCTGTAATAATCATGATAAGGTTACTTCAAAGAAAATAGCGAAATAAAATTAAAGTTAATGGTTGAAATAAAATTAATTTTATTTACAACAAAGTGACAGCTAGGCGTAGCTCTGTAGGAAGAGAAGGTTTGAAGATGTTCTTCTTAAAATGAGGATGAAGCAAATTTACTAGCAAATTGAATTGCTCAGGCCACATTCTATATGCTCCAAAGAACTTTTCATGATCACTTTGAAATAATTCTTGTTCAAAGTTACGACAAAAACATAAGCTTGAACATTTCGTAGTCTGTTTACAGGCCAATCCTATCAGTGTCGTTGTTTTATCGTCTTCCCTTTTATTACAATTCACCATTGTAAATTTGTAATAGCAATAAATGATATTAAGATAAATAACATAAAAATAATGTAAAATGTTTCTAAAATTCATAGTTATTGATGAAATAAACTACTGAGAAATAAACTGCATCATTATTTTGCACTTATAACTTCATACGGTTTGTTTAGATCTGTTTTCTCAATGGCCGGCTTAATATCGTTGCTTACAATGCTGACAGCTGACATCAGCTGACACTATGGCATTTTCGGTCCAACCGGGTTTGCACTAACCTAGATTGAATTAATGATGTTTCGTGATCTCCTATTGGTAGAGCGTGAAAAAGTCCACCAATAGCAAAGTATTTTCCAACTCGCAGGCCGAAAACACTATATATTTCTCTCTGGTGTAAGGTAGGATTGGTAGCATTGGTAGTGTTAGGTCATGGTGGCCATGTAACCTATAAATGCTACAAATTACACGTGTACGACGATTCAAGGAGAGATAAAAGAAATAAATTAAAAAGTTTGAAATTTTAAGATAAAATTATTTTTGCATTCTATAAATCCTCTAATTAATGATCTGAGATTTAAAATAATTACTGAATCATGACGGCCGAATGTCTAAAGCGGGGAGCACAGACTTTTGCATAACGCATAAAGCATGTGCATAAGGAATTTCATTGGTCCATTTTCTTATGCATGAGTCAATGGACCAATGAAATTCCTTATGCACATGCTTTATGCGTTATGCAAAAGTCTGTGCTCCCCGCTTAACGCCGAATCCGAACGGCGCTGATGATCATAGATCTTTTGATCACCAGGTGGAGCCATTTTTTGGCTCATTAAACGCGAAAATCATCGCGTTTGGGCGCACGTGGGATTGAACTCGGGTCTACAAATCGCGAGTCAATCGCACAGAGCGGTGAGTCACTCGACGCCACACGATCTGAGATCTAATATGGGAAAATTGGACGTTAAAATATTACGATATTTAACCCCAGAAAACTTTCGTGTTCTGACAGCGGTATGACTCTTAATTTATATTTGTATATTCGTATAAAAATATATATATGAGAGTATTGAAAAATAGTTTTTATAAGATCTGTATATGTTTTACTTTCCTTTCTCTGATTGTAATAGTTTGAATTTTTTATATTTTAGATTGAAATGGGTATGAAAAATCATGAACTTGTACCTGCGTTACTTGCCACACAAATAGCGAATCTGCGTTACGGCGGAGTTCATAAATTACTGAAAGAAATGTGCAAGCATAAATTGCTCAGTTACGAACGAGGCAAACGATGTAAGGCATTGAAATTTACATGTAATCATAGATTCTATTAAAAACATATCTAAAGCATATAATAAATTTTCAGATGATGGTTATCGTTTGACGAACGCTGGTTATGATTATTTAGCCTTAAAAGTTTTAACACAAAGAGGAACAATCCGTTCCTTTGGTAATCAGATTGGTGTTGGCAAGGAATCTAATATTTACGTTGTTGCTAATGAAGAAGAAACTCCGCTTTGTCTAAAGTTACATAGATTGGGTAGAACATGCTTTCGAAACATTAAAGAAAAAAGAGATTATCATCAGCACAGACATTCTGCATCTTGGTTGTACTTGTCAAGAATCTCTGCAACTAGAGAGTTTGCGTATATGAAAGCACTTTTAGATCGAGGTTTTCCTGTGCCAAAACCAATCGACTTTAATAGGCATTGTGTTGTTATGGAGCTGGTTGAAGGTGGACCTCTGTATGTTTATTAATATTTCTGTTATTAACTGAATGCTATTTAATTATATAATGCTTTATATATAAAAGCTACACATTTCATGGATTATTTCTATATCTAGATCTGTTGTTAAAATGCCAACATTTCATATTGCAGTTTACTTCATCAGAATTAAAAGCAAACTGATACTGTATTATCAACAAAATGTTGGCATTAATTTTAATAATAGATCTAGATACGGAGACAACTCACAAAATACATATCTTTTGTATAGAAAGTATTTATATAATATTATATAGAAACCTAAAAAATCTTACATCTTGTTTATATTATCTTATTTAGGTGTAATATAAATGAAGTAAACAATGTGGAAGAGTTATATGATGAGCTTATGGATTTGATCATTAAACTGGCGAATCATGGTGTTATACATGGAGATTTCAATGAATTTAACATAATGATTAAAGATGATGGCAAACCTATTATCATTGATTTTCCTCAGATGATTTCTACAGAACATGAAAATGCAGAAGCGTATTTTGAAAGAGATGTAAACTGTATCCGTGATTTCTTTAAGAGACGTTTTGGATATGAGAGCGAATTGTATCCAACTTTTCAAGATATATCGTAAGTAGCTGAAAAATATATCTTCTATATTATATTTTAATTATTATATTTTTTATTGATCTAGTAAATTAATGTTTTATTCATTTTAGACGTGAAGACAGCATAGATGCTGAAGTCAAAGCCAGTGGCTTTACAAGACAAATAGAAAAAGAAATTGATATTTTCTTAACAGAAAATGGTATTGAATATAAAGAAGAAAAAGACAATGAAAACAATGAAGATAATGAGGACAGTGAAGATAGTGAGGAAGAAATATATGAAGACTGTGTTGATAATATCGAGGATTTGAAATATCAATTAAAAAATTTACAACTTCAAAACAAAATTGTTGCAAAAGAAGTAGAATTTGATGTTTCAACAAAAGATCCAGCATTGAATAATGATGATGAACAGAAGGAAATATCTGTACCATGTCCTGACAATCAAAATAATACAGAAAATGAATGTAAACGATATAATGAAGATACAATAGAAAATGTAATGGCCAATGAAAAACACAATAATTTTACATCGTATGATTTATCATCAAACCCGGAAAACGAAACAGTACATTTTTATGATGATACACGAAGTATACGAAGTGTTTCAACAGCTGCTACAATAGCACCAGATGTAATAAAAAAGAGAACAAAGATAGCACTTGACAAACGTGAGAGAAGTCAAGCAAAAAGAGCACTTGTTAAAGGAGAAGCAAGCGCAGTAACGAGGATACGAAGAGATAATAGAGCTACGATTAAAGAATCAACAGGAATTTGGGGTTGGGAATAAAATACAAGTTATTGTAAGTCATTTATTACATAATTGACAAAATATTTTTGTAAATAGTTTATCACAATATGTGCATGAATATGGTTATTTCTCTACATTATTTTTGTTTTATTTTATATGTAACATAATTTCAAACCATAAATGGCAAACTGTTTCAAATAATTTTTTTATTATTCTGATCCTTTCAAACTTAAATATATAAAGATAAATATTTATGATGGATAAAAATGCTTTCAAAATTGAATATTTTTTATCTTATACGAAAAATGTACATTTAAAAGAGATAAGAGAAAAATGTAATATAGTGTGTTCTTCTAAGAACGAATATTCAACAAAAGAAAAATTATAGAAAGCAGTTTCATCTCGAGTATTAAACGTTCATTTCATTGTTTTGAGTATTTTTATAGTATTTATAATAACTATGATGTAATTATAAATAGATATTGTCAAAATATGTATAAGTAAATCAATATAAAATAATATTGGTTTGGTCTCATGTACATACCAATTTTAATTATATTTGAGATTAAATGTATGTATAATCTGTGTATTATTAATGAACAATATTATCTTGAGAGAGAGCACTAGTATCAATATAATTTATTACTAATGTAAAACTTTTTATAATTTGGAGCATGTCCTGATAGTTTAATTTAAACATAGAAATTCTAGATTTTTCCTAAATGATAAAGATTCATCACAACCCAACTTAATATTCGGAATTTCTTACGTCAGTATTCATAGTCTGTTCTTATTTCATCAAGACTGCCTTAACTGGCTTGATTGGTTCGTGACATCTCAAGACTAAACTTAAGATGGTTTTAAATATAAGAATTGACTATGAATATCAGCCTATGTAAACTTTCACATGATATCAGGTTTCTTTAAAATTAGATAGCTTTCTAAAATAAATAGCTTCCTAAAATTTCTCTTTTAGTCCTTTTTTATCTGAGGAGATAAATCTGAAATTTCTTCTCTCAAAACTTCGACCAATTGAAAGAATTTTGAGAAATACTTTTCCTAAATATAGGAATGCGCTAAAGATTTCTGATCTTAGGATAAAATTAGTTGTTCCTAAGAAGCGACAGTTCAGCCTCGAGTACGAAAGGAGCATTTCTCTGTAGAGATACCCTTGGTATACCATTAAGAGAGGTATTATTGTTTTATCTATTTATTTTGTCTCCTCTATCACATATTACATATTTCGCTGTCGTAATGCAACACGCGAGCTGCGAACATAAGACCGATTGATAACAAGAAGGAAAAATAGGACTGCATATACGATGTAAATCGATTTGTTCCGAACAACGTATTTCTGTGATGGCATTATGCAATGGTTGATGGTACAGTTGCGAAATATATGAACAAATTGGACTGTTCAATAAGTTTGCGCCGCGAAGAATGCTGTTGGTGATGGTGGTGGTGAAGTAAACGGCCTAGCTGGCGATAATAAGGCCACATTGATAGCTCCAAGTACATACGTATAATTGCGACGCGTGTATATATAGCAGCAAGTTCTCTCCTGAACGTCGAGTCCCTCGTGTGTTGTGCTTATTAAAGTATCCAGAAGCGACTTGACATAAGCGGATTACAGCTGGAGACTAAACTTGTCTCGAATTTTTGTAGAAAAATCATGGCTAAGGACAATCTCTCTGCTGTACTGTATGGCATCAACGATTTGCGTATGGTTAGTACACACGTTGCTAAAGTATAAACGAACTTGTATAACTGCGCTTGCTCATATTCGAATCGAATGCATCACTTTTATTATTTCGATTAAATTACAAACTTTTATTAGCTTAATTCGTAATTAATAGATAAAAATGAAAAAGTCAAGCGATACTCTCGAAATATAATATTATATACTCTCACAAAATATAATATTAAATTATATTATTTTACCAACTGCTGTAAAGGAAATAAAAAATTTATAATTATGTTTATTTAATATAATCAAATAGCACATTTATGTACTATAATTTTTTTAATATGTAGATTATAGTAATGTTATATATATGATTTGTATTCATTTATCAAATTAAGATTCGACTATTTCGAGGCGCCGTATTGATTGTATGACGTCAGAGGCAAGAAATGATACACAATATATACATCCGTTTTAAACCTGTACAAATATAATGATTTTGTAATCCTAAAACCTGTAAGATATATGCGGCAAACTGAAACATATGTTCGATATGTAATGTAAAGTATGAAGTAATTCCTGAAATAATGATAAGTACCAAAAGCTGTCAATAAAAAAACTCCGCACGGATGTCTTAGTTTGTCTTATATTTTACAAGTTTCAGGATTACTGAAATTATTATATTTTTAATTAATTAAAACGTGACTTCTCTCTCTCATAAATATAATCAATAAATAAAAAGAGCACACAGCCATGCACAAGATATTGATAGTGAAAATCATTTACTTAAAATATGTTTGTTAATAATATAATATGTGAAAAATAAATTAGAAATACAGAATAAATTAAATTATAAATTTCGGCGTATTTACGCAATAGCTCAATATAAGATTATCGAAAATTAAAATTATAGTTGTTAATGCACTAAAATTATTATTACACAACCGAACATATTGTTAAACTGAACATTTTTTTATTACGTTAGACTCTAAATGTATTTTATTATATTTATTTGTACATTTTACTTCTAATAAATCCTATAATTAATTTTAAGTATATTTTTTATATTATAGGTAAAAAAAATTTTAACTTTAAATTATCTTATTGAGCTGTTACGTAAATATATCAACATTTATAATTTAATTTATTCTGTATTTTTTACATACTGAAGATGGCCAAATCTTGGCCAAAAAGTATATAATTATATTATTAACGAACGTATTTTAAATAAATGATTTTTATTACCAATATTATCTTGTGTGTGGCTCTTTTTATTTATTGTTTATTTTACCCTTTGAGACTACATTATAAATTAGTTTTTTATTTATGTTTTTTTTTTTAAAGCAAGTAACAAGGAATTGCATCTTTTTTAATACAAAACACTAAATTTCAAAACTAGAAAAAACTAATGTGCTATTTGTATCATTTCTGTTTAATTTTGTTTTATGCAAGCAAAAAAGTAATGTAAAAAATTACATTTTGCTATAGGAAAATTTCTTACTTTGAAAATAAACTATTAATTTAATAAAAATAAATTCTTATATCAATTTTTTTTAACAAAGGCTACAAACAATAGTGTTTCTTATGTGATATATATGATGAATACAAGATTATAAACAACATCTTTACTAGATTTCGAACAATTCGAATTCCTTAATATACCTATACGTATATATTTAGATTATTATTTTTATAATCACATGTTGATCCTGATTCTTAAATATAACTTTACATAAGGCTATAGTCGTCTTGCAAATCGATTGTACGTGTCTCTCCATATTAATGAATTGACCTTTTAAATCATTTGCAGAGTATTTGCATTAAACAACAAATTTTTTGTCATATGGCATTTTTCAAATTTTTTCTTGCCATTCAGTATTTTTATCTTATAAAAGATAATTGCAAAATTTTTAATTGGAATAGCAAACTATTTTATACCAACTTCTAGAGTGTCAAATTTTGTAAACTGCTTTATTATTATTGTGTACACAGCTTTTTTTATAATGTCGTTTAAATTGTTTTTCGTGTAATTAGATTTAGTTATGAATAATTTTTCCTGTTTTAGGAAAACACGAGTATCGAGGAACCAGAAGACAATGGTAAAAGATGCCTTTTTATCAATATTTACTATATTTTAACTAGCTTTGATAAATTTATCGCAAAAAGATTTCAGAGTAATTTGTACTTTGATAAGAAATGCATTATTGAGAAACGTATAATTAATATTAATGACATTGTCTTAATAAAAAACGTGTTAGTGAATTAATTAGCATTTGTTTTTGTTAGATAATATTATTTTTTTATTAGAGAGGAAAGTGCCATAAAAACTTAGTTTATATTGGAAACGTAAAAGGATTTTTTATCCGATTGAATAATACTTTGTTATATATGTATGAATTAATTTACATCGAGATTTATTAATACATGCGATGACGCTCGTCGAAGTATTATGTATATTATACGCAATGCTGTTCCAGATACATACTGATAAATTAAGAAGATTAATTTCAATTTAAAGCTATTGAGCAATTCGCGCGTACATTTTGATCTTAATTAGTTAGAAAGTTATACATATAATAATTTAAAATTTTCGATTTATCTTTTGATGAAAAGCAGTTGCTAAAATTAGAATTATAGAGAAAAAGTATTGAGAAAGTCTGTTTTGGTTAATTAAATTCATCATTATACTGACAGTTTGGATAAAAGAGAATTTAAAAGCAAAATTTTTGCAATATTTCGTTTTATATTTTAGTAAGTTAGGAATATCATGATAAAGATTGTAATTTCTTTTATAGAAGTGCTTCTTGAAATGGGATGCGTAGGAATCTGTGGGTCGGATGTTCATTATCTTGTCAATGGCAGAATCGGCGATTTTATAGTGAAGAAACCCATGATCCTTGGTCATGAATCCTCTGGAACTGTCGCCAAACTTGGAAAAAATGTCAAGAATTTAAAGGTATATTATGCATACGCATACATACATGTATTTATTTTATCCATGAATATATCCAGGAAGGATTTGAAGTTTCAACTTCGTTGCGAAATGTTTTATTTATGTTTCCATTTTTATTAATTATAAAAAATTTTTTTATTCCGAATAAATTTCTTGTTTTGACACAAAATATCTTTTATTTTCGTTATGACTATGTAAATAATTTCTGGGACTTTCGTTAGAACTTTGTTAGAGTGTTCTATACAGAAGAAAAAATTTTGCAAGAATTTTGAATCGAAAAACAGAATATGCGTCGAAATCAATGATGTATTTACAATTACACATTTTGTTTTTAATAATTGTATTTTGCTTACACTTTCTTTAGAGAGGAAAAAAATTATGATTTACAAAACTTAATATTTTTCCTATTTAAAATCAGAAATTAGAAAAAGACTAAGCCCTAAAATATTTAAAAACGCAATTTTAATATCTAAAATATCTACAAGAATAATTCATTAACGTAAAAAAATGTTGTTTAATGATAGAATTGATAATGATAGAATTGATAAAATCTTCTTTCCTGAAAAAAATTTTGAATGTACCTTTAATGACTTCATCTTACTCTTTCTTATGAATTAATATTAATATTGACGAATGGTTACATTCTTGTATAAAATATATTCTTCATATTTTCTTATTTTTTATAGGTTGGTGATCGTGTTGCTATTGAACCTGGCGTGCCTTGCAGGATATGTACTCATTGCAAAGAGGGACGTTATAATCTTTGCAAAGATATTGTGTTTTGCGCAACTCCGCCTGTGCACGGCAGCTTAAGACGTTTCTACAAACATGCAGCTGATTTCTGCTTCAAGTAAACATAGTTTTACTATTTACATATTTTATTCTTAATTTAGGATAAGTCCTGTATCAATACACTTCTTGCATATGCTTGTGGTGCGCACGCTGCTTATCCAATGGTCACAAGTATATAGGACCTACAGTTTTAATTCCGGTTCCGAACGGTGGATTTTTTGAGAGGTGTTTCTGTGGGCAAGAATACTCTCGGGAGGTTGCCGGCCTTTTCCGAAAGGAGACACGAGCATAAATATTTTGGTTCCTACCAGGTATCGAACCCGGGACCTCTGCAGGCATGACAGACCAGTGCACTGTCTATCATGCTACGCTCGCGTTCACTTACACATAATTATATTAAATCCGATAGTGTGCAAACAATGATGTGGATGCAAGATAACTACTCATTAAACACTAACAATAATATTACTTTAATATTATAATTTCTTACTTAACAAAATAGTAGTATCTGAAGATACGACAGTATCTCGGCACTAAGACAATTAGTATAACATCATGGTATATAATATTTTGTACGTACATAAGATCGTTAATAATTATTGAATAGAAATTGTTAAATAGGAAATTATTATATTAATGTTATATATATGTGTTACTGTTATATTGCTGTTAATTGGTGTTTATCGAGTAAGAAACTCTTTGAATACAATATGAAATAAACTGATAAAATGTGTCGTCGCAGATTGAAAGAAAATTAATTTCTGTATTTGTGATTTTTTGTAATAGATTGCCCGATCATATGAGCTTAGAGGAAGGAGCGCTTTTAGAGCCATTATCAGTGGGAGTACACGCTTGTAAACGGGGCGAAATCGGAATAGGTTCTAAACTATTAATTCTGGGTGCTGGTCCGATCGGTTTGGTGACGTTGCTAGTAGCCAAAGCCATGGGTGCGGCAAAAATAGTTATCACGGGTATGTGTTAAGATACTCCTTAAGGTACTCCTGAGTACCAAAAACTGCGTTGATAGTAGCGACACCGAATTATTCGATGGTTTAGTGAAACCGGTATCCATACACACTCAAGCATGAGCCTATGTCCATATGCTTATTTTTGGGCTCAAGATAAGCACACGGCTTTATACTTGTGTGTGTGCATCACAGCGTCTCGTCACGATAAAGGGCTGAATTAATAGGCATGAAAAGTGATGTGTGTTATGTGTACCATTTCGTTATTATGTGTTTAATTGTGAAAATGTGAACTTATTTCGAACTTATAAAAGTCCTAAAAATGGAACAGAACTAAAGTTATCTTGGAATTTTATAAAATAATTCATATGGCGCTATGAATTTTAAAATTTAAGCAATTTGTAACGTCGTTAAAAATGAAATTTAAATATTTTTAAATTATTTTCTTAAAAATTTCTTGTTGATTCCTATTATGTATTAAAATCAAATTTTAATATTTTTTACTTGAGAGGTAAAGGAAACTCGCTATATGAAATAACATATGTTGTCACTAATGGAAAATTTTGTAGCGATTGCATTCGTAGCGTCGCGATAACAAAATTTTTGACGTAAAACTTATCACAAATTTGTTTGTGAAGCGACATAAATAGTTTATCAAGTTATATAATTGTGAATTACGTATTGCGAATGAGAAAAACATCCATATTATTGCGCATTCGAGATGTGGTGTAATATACGTAATGATGCTGCAATGTCGATCACGAGATAAGCTTCGTCAAGGCTGCATTTAGCATGATAGATACTACCTATGGAACAAGAAAGTATATTAAGTATGTTAAGTATATTAAGTATATTAAGTCGAGGTCACGCAGTCGCAAAGTATCGCATATCGTCAAGTAGTCGTTTTTCTATTGCAAATAATTTGAACTACACATTGTAGACGTATAGCGTTGTCTTTTTCAAGGATGCTGCATCTTTCTTTCTAATACATTTTCATTCTTTTGTAGATAGCACAAAGCACGTTTTATAAGTAGTATAAGTTCTTCTTTGAAAAATACTAACTGCAAGCCTATACAACTTGTAAATGAGATGTAAGTAGGCGCGATTTGTTTATAGATATCTTGCAAAGTAGACTGAACATAGCAAAGAAACTTGGCGCCGACGTTACGTATCTGATACAAAAGGATAGATTGGAGAAGGATGTAGTAGCTGATATTCATGCAATTTTTGAAGGTGAACCTAATAGAACGATAGACGCTTCTGGTGCACAATCCTCGATTCGTTTAGCGATTCTTGTAAGCTACAAAATATATCCGTGTTATTATTAAATTGAATTGTTTATATTTATTAAATTATCTTAAATTACTTAACAATCTAAAGAAATTAAGATTATAAATCGTATTTGTACTGTATATTAGGCGACCAAATCTGGTGGAGTCGTGGTATTAGTGGGAATGGGTGCTCCAGAGGTACAAATTCCACTAATAAACGCTTTGATAAGAGAAGTCGATATCAGGGGTGTTTTCCGATACGTAAATGAGTAAGTTCTAATTAGTCAAATTATACGTTAAATGCGAAAAGTACATATTAATACTAACACTTTGTACCAAATTAATTATTGAGAAAAATAGCTGTTGTATTTTTCAGGGGCTCTATTCTGTACATATATCTACCGATAGTTGTCGATGCCATTGTATATGTCATTGCATAGATATTTTGTATAACAACAAAGCTGCAGTAGACGTGTACAAAATAGCATCCCAGGAATTCTATAGTTTTTAATTTATAGTCTTCACATAGATTAATTATCTTAATGTTATTTTCATAAAAGATTATATGCTATATAATTTTTTCGTTTCTCATTGCAGCTATAAAGATGCATTGGAGCTTATCTCATCTGGCAGAGTAAACGTAAAGTCGTTGGTCACTCATAATTACAAATTAGAGGATACTATGCAAGCGTTTGAGACCAGCAGAACTGGAGCAGGTGGAGCTATCAAAGTGATGATTCACTGTAAATAGATGAATACAGTAAATACAATTGTAATTCTCTGTGAGAAATGTTACACGAAAAGGTTTTATGCAACTTAAAAACTTTAGCTATGTAATCATTTTAATTTGATGTTTGACTTAATTGAGATAGGAAAATGGAGAAAAATCTAGATATTGACATGGGTATATACACACATACACATTCGCGCGCGCGTGTGTATCTGATCCGATAAGCAATTTCGAATCTTTCATCATGTAATCCCGGTAAATTATTGCGCTATGTTAATTTACACATGATATCTTTTACATCTTGGCGATCAATTAATGGCAAGAAACATTCCTAAATGTTGTCATATAGAAATCAAAAATATATGTATGCTCTTATGGATGCATAATAACAATATATTTTATATAAATAATAAAGTTTTATTTCCGAATCTTTTGTGCAAAAAAAATGTTCTCTTGATATAATTTTTTGTTTCTCTCATATTCCTATTTTTTTGTACAATAGTTATATATATATATATATATATATATATTCTATATAATATCCTATTATTCATTATTCTAATATAATTAGTAGGTATTCTAATATAAGATATTAGAATACCTATTCTTTAAGATATTAGAATACCTATTCTATATGTATAATTATATTATATATAGTATAATTCTTTATATATATATGTATATATATTATATATATATAATTATATTAAAATTACGTACTCTAGTATATTTTATCCTATTATATAATATATATATTTTTACACTTAAAAATTGGATGTCTGTTGCTTTAAAAATATTTCTTTTTGCATCGACCAAAGGTACAGCCATTGGCTGCGTTCAACAGAAAAAGCAGCTTTGCAACGATTGTAAAATTCTTTAATATGATTGGTTTTGCCCTTAGTTCCTTATTGGATTTATATGATTTATATATAAATTAATTATATTCAGTTGCTTAATGCAATCATTTGCGTGTCGATCATTCGTAAGAATCGTAAGCTATAATCATTCGAATATCCATAGTATTTCAGTAATCGGTAAGATACATCTCGAATTTAATTTCTACATTAAATAATAATTATTTCCGTTGTAATGTTCGCTGCATTTTCTACGTTCATTTCCCTTGGCTCCTTTCTGCTTCCAAAAATTGAGTGAAATTTTATTTTTTTCCACAAAACTCAAAAAGGCGCGAAACGAAAGTGACTAGATTTAATTATCGCAACGTAATTGGTTCGTCGTTCGGACGTCCGCCAATCGTTGGCGTCGCAGCTGTGTGAAGTGTGGACTCGCGCCACTCGCGGTCAGTTATGGCTGCGTCGCGACGAGTGGAGGAGTTTCGTTTAAGTTGCTCCGTGTTTTTCATGTTTCGTTACCATTCAAGAGCAAATCTCGCGCATTAGAAATGATTGCAAACGTTTTCTGCGCCGTGTCAGACGTTCGTCGCGGTGCAAGCGTCGTCTGTAATCAGCTGGTGGACGCGAATGTCACAATTATTCTGAACCATTCGGAAGTCCGTTTGCGCGCTAGCGAACAATGCCCCGCCATTTTACTGTTGAGATATCACGAAGATGTTGCTGAATGCGACCATTGCTTAGTACGTGATCTTATATGATCGTGATTAATCGTGCAACTCATATTCAGCGTAGAAGGTCATCAACCGCGTCTCGTCAACGCTATCGTCGACTATTGCATTCAAAACCTACAGAAGCGATTGGTGCTTTCGTATAGGCAGATCATGGTCACATGACTGCCGCCATTTACAAATGGCGTGACTTCATTGGAACATTCGTGCGGCGTTTTTAAAATTTTAACATCGTTTGGTACGTTTGACATGTAATTGTTTGTACATATAGTTTTTGTAATAATTGTTGCACAAGACATGTTTTGACTGCCGAATTTGCAAGTTATATGTGTCGATAAATAGAATGTGTGTAGTTTTATCGAAGAGTTATGTCTTATTAAATTGTATTAGAATCCTTTATTAATAAATAAATAAAATTTTTTTTTGTTTAATGAATATGAATTTTAAAAATTGTTGCAGGTTGGAGCCTTCGCAAACATGATATCTAAATATGATGACATTTAAACATGATGAAATCATAAATTGAAGACATTCAAGAAAAATGTAAGAACCTGATATTCAATATATATATAAATGAAAATTTTTTAATATGCAAAATTTTGTACGTTAAAAATTTTACGAATTTTTTATTTCTGTTACAGAATAATGAAAAGATAATCTGTCATTAATATTTAAGAGTAGTTTGGGACAATAATGTTGAAAGTTATACCATAAAGCATCATTATAATCATGTACAGTTGCGATAGGAAATATACAGTTTGTTTGTGAGTTTTTACATTTTACTTTAAATACACATTTCTAAATATTAATATTTTTATTATAATTTCTTATGATTTGCGTTGTTACAGATATCGGAGCACATGGAGCAACTTAAAAATAGAATCTTTATTTCAAATTCTTTTTGTCATTTTGGAAAGGATCTTAAATTTATAATAAAGAGAGAAATGCTAAAAATCACATTTTAATATTATTATCAAAAATAAATACATCTTGTGCTTATCCATTATTAATATTAATAATTTTATTTGGAAAGTAAAATAAAGATGAATTTATTTTTTATCGAAAGCATTTATTTTTTATTAATGCTTAGATTTTATGAAATATGTAAAAAATATCTTTTGGTATTCTTAAGGTTAGTAAATACTTTCTGCATGATTTATACTTTTATGCATGTTGCTTGGCATTATATACAACTTCTTTAAAATGTTTTTGTGCAATATAGAAATAGTATAAAAATTGAGAGAGATAACTTACATATTTTAAAATACTGCTATCAAGATTTATGTCCAAAAAGCTTTATGTTAAAAAAAATTTTTCTAGCATTTTAGAATAAGTAAAAAATAAAACTTTTTATATGCTTTTACTAAAAGCCATCATACATTTTATAGAATACTTGAAAGTCTTATTGTATATTATTTAAATTCTTTATGTTGCTGGCAATGGATATGTGGAATATTTTATCATTTAAAATAAAAGATTCATACTTACTTTCTGATGTGGAGTATATTTCAATATAGGTATAATTAAATATTATCAGCACATAATGAAATATCACTAATCGATATTCTTTGCGATAAAACATTTTGATTTACCATCAACTAACATCGGTCTTCACACTGATATCGGTCGGCGTACAAAGGAACTTTAAGTGGTTTTGCGCACTGGCACTGAATAGCGAGCATAGGGCGATGAAAATCGTTTTAACCATCTGCAGTATTGTCCATTAACAATAGCACTGCGTGACTTCTTCTATTAGCCTTCTACATTACCAAGTGCATACTTCAAACCTACATTTATTCCACCTCATTCATTCCGAAGTTCTTTAGTTATACTCGAGTAAACTGTCGAGTACGTATCATTAGTTTTTAGTCATTAGCTTAAAGTCATTTTGCTTGACAACAAATTAATTTAAGGATTGATTATATATTTTGATACATGTAACAGTGAATGATCAATTAAAGGATATAATTAGCTATCCTTGAAATTGTTTTTGTTAAAAGTACAAAAAGTAAAAATTTTAAATACTTTTAATTTGACGTGAAAAATATATTACTTAAAGTTAGGAATTTTAGCAGAAATAACGAAATTGTTCGTAAATATAATCACTAATATTAGCAAACAATTGTCTTAATTTGTCGTTATCGTAAGAAGAGTTTTGCGAAGTCTCGTGTCCATTTACACATAAGCGGTTAGCTACGAGTTCTTAGCTTTGATAATAGAACAGCGTGACTTCTTTTACTAGCTCCCCATGTTATCGAGTGGTATGGTACTGGACGAATATTTGTCCATCCGGTGGGTGAGCGCAAATATATAACATTCATATGTTCCATTTGTACGTTCCGTTTGCCAGTGGAAAGTAAAAACAATGAGAAGTTACCGAAGGTTTTATTTCCTTTTGATTTTGTTTCTATCGATTTTTATCGGTTTTAATAATAACAAATCTTGCTTCAAAACGGACGCTTGCTTTGTTTAAATTGAAATACATACTCACTTCGTTGTTAAACAGATAGTGAATTTAAATGTGAATGGTTTTAATATGGTAAGTTATTCAATAAATTTATAGTTAATAAAATTATATCAAAAGATTACTTTTTGGGATTAAAATTATTACATATCTCAAATTTTTTATTTCTATAATTAAATACGTTGGCAAATCTAAAATGAAATTAAGGCTAAGTTTATTATGTTAGAAAAAATAATAAATTTTTATCTATCTATATTCTTAATTGATTTTTTACGTACTTTATATGACCTCGATTTTTAATATTAGATATTTTTACAATAATATCTTCAATTTTTTACTTGAAGAAACATTAAATCTATTTATATTTAATAAAAAAAACTGACAATTTTATCCAGTGATGAATGGTTTATCCATATATTAATATTGTTTATTAATCGGTCTCCGACAAATTTTTGGTACTTTAACTACTGCAAATTGCTACTACAAATTACTAATGTATTTAGTTCCGAGATAATTTTTTAAATGGAAATTTTTATTTGCAAGTAAGATTGCGGAAAATTTCCCTCGTTGCAGAGGTTACTCGTTGTGTGAGTGTAAAATTTTCCGCTCTCGCTAGTCAGAACGGTCGTAATCTCGGATATTCGTAGTGCCGGAGCGCACCTCACGCTTCGTGTTACATTATCGGAGACAGCGGATAATTAATTAGAGTGCCGGCGCAAACAGCAGGTTCGGCAGGAGGACGATGGACCTACCACTCCCGTTCGTCCGGGAACTCCGGCGTATCTTGTGCGTCTATGGCGCTCGCTATGGCGCAAATATAATCGACAGCATTTCCCACGAGAGTAGGACGGTGCCGGTTGTGCATACGAACGCTCACCACGCGGGCCACATTGACGTGGTTGGTGTTTTCTTGTTGGAAAGCGTGGCTTCCGAGTTTGCCTGCGCATATTTGCATGGCCGGGATAGAGAGACAGACACGGTATATACATTTAATCGCTTCGATAACCGATCGCTCGTATTTGCCTGTCGCTGTTCGCTTTTGAATCTGTCCAATTGGATTGACTTGCGGATGGTTCTGTTATCCGTTAGTAAGGAACTTCTAAAACAGCCACTAACAATATCCGCAAGGTACTCACATATTTTATTGAACTTATCATGTATAACTATTTTTTTGTTCGGTTAAAGATTTGGCAGCATTACAAAGATTTGATAAAAATATTATTTTGCATTGTACGATTTTTGTCTAGTAATTATTGGTTCTGCTCGAGTTTATCTATATGCCAGTTGTGTATTTAAATTGACTTATTGTTATATAATCTTGAAATCTTTTTTCAGAATTATATATGATATCTCAGAAGAGATGTCCCCTCTGACGAGACTTAATTATATAAATATATCATCTTATTCACAATTTTTAACTTTCTAGATGAAATATTTTTATAAAATTTAAATTGTAATTATTTATTAAAATAATTAACGTTTTGGTATTCTCCAACAGTTGTCATTTTCCTTATTTTAGTCTCTATTGTTTGGAGCGACAGTATTCGTCTTATGCGTAAAGCCGATCGATTCTCCACATGAAAGAAATTAATACATGCAGTTTATTTTGACTTTGCGGTTTTCTTGCACGTGCACGTACGCCTTGTGATATTTTAGGGCTGCATTTTAGCAATAACGATGGTATTCTCATATCAATCTTGCGGTCTGACAGTTGTGAGTCGCCCGAGTATAAAGAGATCCTACCCAGAAACCTTAAAACTGAAAGGAATACTCAGATAATCGTCACCTAATACTTTACTCGTAAATTTATCCTTGTAGGACGTAATGCACGCCATATACTTTTGTAGAATGCATGTAATATTCTCTAAAATACATTTGCTGCAATGGCAACAAGTCATTTTATTTCACGCTTTTTGATTATGTGGTTGTTTATAATTTCTATACGTTTCAAATTGCGAGATCTTAGTCATAAAATCATTTAAAAAATTGTATATAAAATTAATTTAAGTAAGAAGAAAGAGAATTAGATCAAATCAACTTTTTTATAAAAAGAATTATTTATTGTACAGAAGTTATTATTTACATTATGGAAAAAAATATGTATTACGATGTTGATTTCGAAATTTGAATTGTAATATACATTTTCTATATTTTCATTCTTATTTTGATATAGACGCTAAAAATTTCCGGAGTAAATTATTAGTGATCTTACTCTTTACTTCTCTGCAAAGTGAATGCTGTGTGAACAGTTAATGTGTATGACAAATAATAAAATCATTTTTATCAATGGTCTTGTAATTTTTATTTGCTGATATCAAGAAACTGAGTCCATTTAGATCAATCTTTAGACGAGCCTTTTCTCTCTTTTAACAATGAATGTATCAACTAATATAATTATGTTTAATTTATTTTAGTTTTCCCTCCAAAGGCAGATATGTAAAATGGTATACATTTGTAATATTTACGCAAATAAATAACAAATATATTCCTCATGAGAATAAATATGCGTATTTGACAAATATATATCTTTTATTTATTTATTCATACATATATCATAGGTATCATTAAGTTTTATAAATTGCGAAATTTTATTTTTAACAAGTCTATATTTATCTGTATTCAATCTGCTTTTTTAATTCATAATCATGTTTGCATAGAATTTAATGATCGCGGTTGATAGTGATATTGATTTTTGGGGTTTGACGTCTAGCTCATAATATTCGTTAATCCAATCTGTGTCGAGAGAGCGGTCCGTTTTCAGAGACAAGAAGCAGACCAATGTGCGGCACTCCTAATTGCGTTAGAGTAATTATGTTATACGCGTTTCAGGCAATAACACCCCACCGAACAATAATACTGTACAGATACCGGCGTTATTACGCGCCGGAACAATTACTAAATCGTAATGAGCGACGTATTTGCGAAGGGCCATTGTAATTAGCCTCCACGCTTCAGATTTAATTATACGGTTCGAATATTGCATAGCCGCCGAGAATGCCAATTGTTATATATGTTAATGAAAAATTTGACATTGCGTAATCTATCGTGATAATTATGCAGTATTAATTAATTTAATGTACAATGCGCGATAGAAGTTATTTTTAGGAGTTTTTCACTGTAATACGCCATGTATATAAAAATTTTGATATTTTTGCTTATTCTTTTTAAATTGTTTGTTATAATAATTTTTATGACACGACAGTTTTTATACAATATATAAATTGTTTCATCATTTCGATGAGAGTAATACTTTGACTAATAACTCTGCAAACGCAAACCTTCGTAATCAAATTAATCTTTCGGTATGCAAATAGTAAGTTCCAAGTTGAGAAACTTGATTCAATAAAATCCTAACATCTTTTGATTATGATCGTTTATGACGATATGAATGTGGTAATGCGATTACCTCCACGCCTCATTTCGGTCGTAATTTTTTCGCCTCATAATACCCTGTCATGGATCACGGAGACAATAAAAAAATAGAGCAATCGCTTTAATCTGCTGTATTTATATCGCACTAAATTTGGATTACCGCATCTGCGCGGCACGACATTTTCACCCTCGTGTTCGCTGAGGGTTGACCGCTTGTCTAATAATACTGCGGCATGATAAAAAAGCCCTCGGTGGAAGTTAATTGCCGCGGTTTGCCGGTTGTCCTCCGTCTGATGAATGGCATTATGACTTTACGCTCGTTTTAGTCCATCCTTCTTTCCTACTTTTTCTGTCTCGGATAGCAACTGTATCGCGAGGCAAGTATATATCATTCGATCCTCGAGTGGATTATTAAAGGGATGAGTTAGAAACAAGAGAATATAGCAAACAATTGTCCTCGTTATCTTTTCATTTTACCGATTCTCCAAGTAGTATAAATTTTAATTGAGAGTTGAGACATAATAGTAGTTTAGGAGTTAGGAAGTGGTAATTGGGAGTTGGAAGTTAGAGAATTCAAGTTTACTTCTGTCGAGTCTGTTCAGAGTAGAATATAAGCTTATATTCGAGAGATTATATATTTTTTAATATTATCGTTAGATAATGTTTAAAGATATAGAAAGAGTTTTTTCCTGAAGAGGATTTAATTCTATATAGTGTGCTTATTTCCTTTTGAACGCAGTTAATCTCTTTGCTAGATGCATCGAACAGAATATATATAGCTCTACTCGTGTTCGACCGGATTTTTGCACAGTTGGCTCGATACGCTGGAATGCGCGAGCCAGCGCAACCTCCAACCTCCAACGCCAAATCTGGAGAAGGGTAGCAGTTACTACCTCGCGAGTTCGCGTGGGAGGTCACGTTGGGTTGGGGGTAGGTGAGGCGACCCACGACCTTCAACCAATCGCGAACCTTGCTTGGCATTGGCCTGCCAATAGGAGTCTGCTTGGCGTAACCCCGCGACGTGACCTTATGCGCGATTCTCTTCTTGCACTTTGCGTCACGAAAACCACCCTCGTTACTCCCGTGGGCGAAATCACTTGCGTCAGCCGAAGCCACCCCCCATCACTTGTATATTGATTTATTGCTCATTGTTTGTTTTAGTCAATTAAAAACACATACAGAATGATTTCGAGTAAATCATTACATAAAATATTGTAGGTGCTATATTATATGTAGTCGTATAAAATATTTATGGTATCATATGTTCAATTGGCGTTTATTAAGAATTAATAGTATTTTAATTGATAATATTTGCGGTAAAATATTGTACACAGTTAAATTAATAATCACAATTTTTAAGTTTTTACAGCTTTTAGCAAAATATTTTTAATAGGTATATTATAGTAACGAGTTAATAAATTAAATATAAAATAATCTGAATATGAATATATATATATATATATATGTCTATTCTAAATTAAAATTTTTGTTTGAAATGTACATTTAATCAACGTTGAGTCGTTCACTAACGAACAACTTAGCCTAAATGAACGTTGGCAGACTGTAATAATGTTAATGTGAAGATGAAAGGATTGATTATACAAGACTTATGATCATTTACGTATTAACGAGCGTGTATTTATTTATACACATCAAAGGATGTGTATATTCGCCACTATCCTATTATCTCATCTCTCTGTCAAGGTAGAAGCATCGTTAATTTTGTCTGTTAAAGACCGCAAGAAAGTTAGATTGTACCAGCAGAGGTAACTTTGCGTCATACTGTATGAAAGGTTGTGGCTTAATTTAATATCCAAGGAAATAATTTCTACCAAGCTGATTAAATTTTCCTATGCAGTATAGTTTCAAAACTTTAATTAGTTACTTTACTTTAGTGCATTTTAAACTTACGGCAATCGATCTTGATTTTCTTGTAGATGATTCTTTTTAATAATTTTATTAATTTGTTCTCCGATGACTTTACTGTTTTGTGATTCACTGTATAATATAATTTGCCGCAAATTTAATCTAAAGAATCCGGCCTTGGCAATGTATGTCATCGCGTACCATACAATTTTAATTGTAATCCATGACACAACAGTCGGTCGACATTTTATCTATCGTGTGCTTTTGCCCTAAGCATCTTCAACTTCGATATATGTATATATGTATTGTCAAGGGCGCGTGCTCGTGAACACCCGGGCGACCCGGCCGCGTCATCCGGCCGTCAGAACGGAGCATCCGATAGCGTCGGTTATCGAGCGCGGGTAGCAAGGTAATTACTTCCTTGGGGTTGGAGACGTGCGCGCGCCCCACGGGGGTGGGGTCAGAGGTCACGCAGTCGGCTCCAACCGCCTCCGGACAGCCAATCAACGCTCTACGTTTCCTGTCTTCGGGGCGATACGTGCGACTACGTGCATGTGGGTATCCAACGCGTGCGCGACCGTATCCGGACACGCGTGTAGATGCGACACGCCGCCAATTGCACGACTGGCCAACTAACTCCAGGTGCGGTAATCGCGACGACACATTAGCTAATACGTCGACCTAGACCTGAACTTCCCGTGGTAGTTACTGATGAGCGTTAGTCCCAACGCGGCTGCCATTAATATCTCCCTCGCGCACATAGATACGTATTGCTTATCAAGATGAGATGTTGCTTATCGTGACGCGTTGCTTAGCCAGATCTACTACGACGTTTATCAGAGTTATAGAGTTTCTAATAAATCCGAAGACGGTTTTCTTTTGGAAAATTCGTGAGATTGTAATTTTATAGTTTTTAATTTTGAATAATTTGAAAATCAAGCCTTAATTTTCTTGTTTAATTATAATAATTGAAAATTAAGAAATAAACATAGATATAAGATTTGATTTATTGTAACTCTCGTTCTCTCTAAAGTTTTTTATTTATTTTTTGAAATTAAATATTGTGTCAACCATTTATCTCTTCTTTATTTAAATATTTAAATATTCTTATCAAAATCTCTTTATCCCTTTATTTCTCAGGTGTATCATATTCCTTTAGTTTGTTCATACTTCATCTTACCATCTTCTCTCTGATCCGAGAGATCGATCGCTGATATGCCTAATTAAAAATTTGGAGCACAGGTGATCAAGGCACAAACTACAACTCACGTTAATCAGGGCCAAGAGAGCGATCTCTCTCTCTTCTTATTTCTCCCTTTTGCTTTGCTTCATTCTCGCATCGTCTTCTCTCTTTTCCGTTAATCGTGTTCGGTTCGCTCTATTCTTCTCGTGCCACAACCATGGTTTCATTAGTCGTCTAATCTTTCTTGCAACCTTGAGAGAAGGATGGGAACTTAGGCTTCTCTCGGTTAGGTCCGAGCAAGATCTTCTTTCCTTCGACCGTCGGGGGATCTGGCCGAGTGACTGATGAACTGGCCACTAATTACCTTCTCTGTGCCGTACAATACCAGCGTATTAATAACTCGCATTTATACGCCTGTGAAAAATGGACGTTCGCTTCCTTTCGCTCTCGTTCGTTCCTTCGTTCTCTCTTTATTCGATGATCAAAGCGTGCAAGCACTCATGCGATTGTGTGGACAGATAGATGCATACGCGTAGATATGAAAGCGCGAATGAAAGAGATAGCGTTCGACCGGATTGCACCACCAACCTGTTGTTTTGCAATGCTATACTGTTATTTCGCGACCGTATATAAATTCAAAATGAAGAATGGATAATGCTGCTATTAAACGAACCGAGATAGATTACTAACATAACTGACATTGTGCTACGTTATAAAGCATGAAGTAACATTTATCGTTAAAACATATCCATTTGAGACTAATTCTTTTTATTAAAATTTAATTTATTTAAATGAAAAATCTTGTAAAAATAGTATACGATTAAATTTATGTGTTGTAAACTGCTGTAATTCATGCAGAAATTTAAATTACTGCATTAACAAAGCATTAACAAATTTTTAATTAGATCTCGTTCATATGTGTTAACATTATGTTCGTATATATGTATAATTTAATTTATTTTTAAATATATATGCGAAAAAGGTATTTCAAAATTATTTATATTATTGTTTCATTCTCGGATATGATGCGTCTCGCCTCTTGGACATTTCGCTTAAGGCTCAGTTCGCTACGCTTATTTATCATCACCGGATATTAAATGCTGTTCTGTCAACTTGAAGCTAAGAGAACGCGTACGTCGATCGATGACTGGGCGCGTTGAAGACTACATACGTGGGCCGAGACGACCTGCACGAGTTATACGAGCGATCGAAGAGAGGAAAAGGTCTTGACATTTCCTCCGAGCCTCGACAGAACTAAACCGAACCCTTTCTGATATTAGATAGACTCTTTTAGCCTTTTTTGACATTTATGGAGTAATAGACAGTGAACATTCAGCATGTCGATTTCCGTCTTTATTTTTGATAATAATTCGCGCGGGATTTTTCGAGTTGGGATACTAGTTGTGTAAGGGATATCATTGGTGTTTTTGAGAGAGTAGTGTCTATAACACCATCCATTTAGGAAATGAAGAACGGTATTTTTTTCTTTTAAAGGATACAATGTGTGTCGGGGTAGACGTCTAGATCAAGCATTTTAGATTACATATCGTGCCTCGGAATGTCATAACTCGAATAATGATCTTTTTAATAAACATTTTAAAAATGAGAGTATAATATAGAAAAATACTCGGTATTATTTAATTTAATAAAAACTGTGAATAATATTTATATATGTATATTTTTTATAATTTTGTATGTATCATATTACTTTAATTCATTAAACGTGTTTTATAAATCATATTAATGTTTTAAAAAGATATTAAATGATAAGATTTAGAAATAAAAATAACATAAAACTTTGTTTTACGAGAGTTTAAAACTTTTAGCAATATTCAACCTGATGCAATTTTACTATATATATATATACAACTTGCAATTTTAATAGATGTTTCAATCAATTTTTAATATCTTTCTACTGTTTGCAACGAAAAAAATATTATTTATGATTGATTCGTAACTGGACAATCGTATGCACAATGTTTCGAGATTCGTTTCTGGGGTAATTCATAATTCAGTCGGTTTTTGCCCGAGCACTTTGGCAATATTAAACGCAGACGCGGAACCCACAAGGGGCATCCACAAAGCCGCGGTAAGCTCAAAGCGTCCCTAACCACCGTTCTACCCTTTGCTCATCCATCCCTCTCTTTTGTATAATAGTATATACTCAGCAACGGTCTCATTTCACTAAATTTGCAACCTCGGATGTAAAAAAAGATTAAAAAATCATAACTTGTGTACGTACCACAAAATTTAAACTTATTGTCACATCGTCACAATTCAGTTGAAAACGGTGAAAAGAGAATAATGTAGATCTTGTCATTTTATTCTATCCATTAATAATTAAAATAATTATTCTTAAAAGTATCTATATCTTGTTTGCGGGCTTTTCATATTTTATACATCTTGTGAGAAATGCGTGAAAGCGCAAAGGGATTATTTTCTCTCCTTGTCACATAAATGTAATATAGAACTTTAACTTCACGCGAAACATTTTTATTTGCTACCGGAATGGCCCAGCAGGCAGAAGTGCCTGTTAATATTCACCTTTCGTGTAAATGTAAAATATAATTAGGCTTTGCGGTGATGCGAATCGCAGCTACGATCTGGGAAATATGCCTGTAAGGTTTCGCTCGCTCGCTCGCGCTGACGATTTATTCGCGCAATAACGTCACGTACTTTACGGACGTACGTAACGTTTACTGCATCTTCTATTCAGTGGATAAGTTACAGCTACCGTTACCATCGCGCGCGAGCGTTCACAGTTACTGCGCGAATATTCATCGCGGGCATTCACCGTGTACCTATCTACCGGCGTACACAACCGCCACTATTTTTTCCAAGAGCAATATTTATCGACGCCCGACGGATTACGAGCGCAGCTCGACGCCGGCTACTAGATTCTGCGAGCAAGTTAATTCTTAGCTCGTAACATAAATATCTGACCGCGCGTCTCGTTTCGTGATTGTAGGAATCTCGGAAATACTTGGCAAGCCATCTTCCAACGGTTTTTATAGTACTTTTATGATGATTATTAATTATTACATAATTTTTTTAAATTAAAATTGCAGTCTTTACTATGGATCCGTTTATCTGAATATTTTATTAATCATTATTTTGAGATTATAATGATTTATAATTAATATTATATAAGTATGTGAGAGTTAGATATTTTTTACGTATAAAAGAGAATGAAAAAGAAAGTTATAATTATTACAATAAGAGTTTATAGATGATTATAGATTAAAATCTTTCTCTCTTCTTTTTTGTGGCTTAGACGTGTATTAAGAAATCTATTTCTATTATGAAAAATTCGTGTCATGTCGTTTCTGTGCACAGTGCAATATAATATTTTATAATAAAATCTAAAACTGTTTTTCGAATATCTATAATCTTTATTCAAACGTTAATTAAATTGATTAATTTATAAATTAGATGTCTTCGCAGTAATTCTATACTGATTTATATTAATATTTTCTCGAATGCATCCGGCAATATTTACTCTATTGATTGACAAATCTTAAATAAATGATCGTCAGAGCGAATCAATCGTCTGGTTTGTACGGTTAAAAGAGTGCATGGCTCGTGCGACCTGTACGTTTTCGTGCACGTGATATCAAGCACGCTCTCAAAGTCTACGAAAGTGACTTCGGTCAGAATCCCGGCCTCTACCTTCAAGATGGGGGTTGCAATCGATAGCCAGTATGCCTTTCGACCAATACCCTTGCGTTAGTATTGGTCGAAAGTTATGTGCGATGGTATGCTTGCTTTTATTCGTTTTCGATATATTTAAACATTTCAAAAATTGTAATTGTGTCAATTAAATTTGTACATATCAATTGAAGTTGTACATGTTGTAATTAACAAAGAGAGAATTATGTTTATTCCGATAGAAAATTTTCGGTGGAATTACATATTTACGCCGCTTGCTTCTTGCTGCCCTTTGCAATCATGACATGCGATGGGGTCGATTGTAATCTTCCGCGAAGTTCGCCAAAGTTCTACTATGATCGTGCACGTGTGCAGTGTGTGCACGTATACCTACCATACCAGCATTGCACCTGGCGATGCGCAGAATTGAAACGACACGATAATCCAGAGACCGGAAACAATAGTTCGCGACGACTTTCGTGGCGACCACCTGGATTTAGGTCTCGTAATGTTCCGGATATTAAGGGCAGTGAACAAAACGGACGGAAGTAATTATTGCTTTTAAAACTCACCCCGGAAGCGACGAAACAAGGGGGAGGGAAACGCGAGGCGCTTCCTGATTTCGTATTGTGATTCGGTTAAATCATTGCGCGTGAAAAGTCACGCACGTATAATCGCAATCGATCGTGACAGTTGTTCTGTTTTTGATTTTTTATAAACAGAGATAATATTTTTTATATTCCATATTTAAACTAGAACTTAAAATTATTTCTTTACACATATTTATTTTTTTTTAAATTAATTATTAATATACACAAATTATTTTTAAAATTATTCGTGAGCTCTTGCGAGCTGAAAGTTTTTTACTTCAATGAGAAGAAAATGGAATTTTGTAGAATGTCATATTCCAGAGATCGTATTAGCGAAGGTTTAGGATTTAAGCTTTTCTCATAACTTGAGAAACGTGGGTGATATTATTGAAACACGATTTATATCATTATGCTGTAGTTAATTTATTTGCGAATTAGGAATCTGCCCATGAATTTTAATCTTGTAGCAAAGAATATAATTTCGAGATATAATGCGCACGACAACGAATGTCGGTGAGAATACGCGGCTGCAAGAGAAACAGGCTTAACCGTTTCCGCGAAGAACTCTTCAATTAAGGAGATCCCCGGCATTATCGCGACCATGGCAGTTACGTGCGCCTCGAGCTGTACTCTCGGTTGTGGTTTAACGGCCGTGGTCGTGCCGGCGCGCTGTGCCTCCCGTACGTTGTTGCGTCGTCGGTGTGGCAACGTATACAAGGAGAACCGCAGAAATCTCCGCGCCAATAACTTTTTATCACGAGCGACTCTTGCGCAAGAAATATGAATTGTTAATAGAAGGTAAAAGCAATTTTATGTACTCTACATAAAGGCGTGTCGATATATTCTAAGGAGCGGCTTTCTCCGCTATACGTCGCCGGGCGCCCCGCTATGTAAATCGCGTCGGAGAAAACCACCCCTGCCACTACCACCCGCATACATTAGTTTTTATCTGTTTTACTTTTTTATTTGAAGATAATTTTCATAAAATGCTTCTTACTCGCTCGAGATCCTCTTCCGCCGCCCTCTCGAACTTCCTCTCCCTTAAGCGAGACTCTCCGTGAAATCTGATTCCGCTTGATAACTCTGTCACTTTTGTCGAGCCTCCGATTTTCTCTTCCCATTTTTCTACTCTTGTTACTTTTATGTTGCGAATATTTGAATTCTTATACATGGTCATCTTAAGCTTAAAGGGTAAAAGAGAAGAGAGATTTTATTTTTGTTCCTAGCAGTAGAAAAAATATATATGTAATGTATTTTTAAGTGCCCCAGTTGGGACGCGAAGAAGGGGATTGGAAAATAAAAATTGAGCTCCGTTTCTCTGTGAAAACAAAAGATTATATTTTACACTATGTATGTACAAGCTTTTACTTACACCAATTTCATTAATCTCACAAAATCATACCTGTGAAAACAAAAGAAACAACATTCAAAGCCTTTATTTTCGGTCTGTTCTCTATAAACGATTATTTATACGATTTTCCGCACTTTCTCAACATGTGTCTTTTCTTATATCTTATTCTTGATTTCTCCTCCTTCGCGATTCGATCGATAATATTTCCTACTTCGCTGTTTAACAGTGCTATCGGTAAGTTTGAATCCTTGAGAAAAGTCTCGACTCTCGTCTAATTGAGTAGTGATTTTCTTTACATAGTACATATACAACATTAAATTCGAATTTAAACTAGATGATATTTTAAATTTAATTATTTAACATATAAATCTGTGTGTATAGAGAGAGAGAGAGAGAGAGAGAGAGAGAGAGAGAGAGAGAGTATTATATGAATATAGAATGCAATTGAAATTCGAAATCGAATTGTTAAGATTATGAGCATTTTTAGTGTAAATTAACCGTTAGTTAGTAATCTGAAACTATAACCCATCAAGTACTACGTTTCAATTTCTGATAATTACAAGACCATCAACTCAAAAGTTAGTAGGTTTGCATAGTAACTCTCTATAGAACTATTCCGTATAATATATTTATGCGTAGTACGGGTCGTGCGAGATCGAACGTTATGAAAGTACAAAGTTTCAAAATTAACTTGTGCTAATTGAGTTTAAGTCAGAATAATCGATCTAATGAATCAAGGAAAGCTATTATACTTGTCTCTTATTTGATAAAATAAAGAAAAAATATCTACAGCTCTTCAGTTTGTGTCGAAACTATATAAACGCGAACAATTATACTTTTCTATTATTTTTACTTTATTTTTTATGTGATATTACTTAACAAATTTTAATTATACATTTTATGGCAATAAAAAATTATTATGAACAAAAGCATCAAATTTTCGTTATAGAAAATTGAACACCATATTTCTTTGAAAATTCTATTCGTCTGTCATCGATATTAGATCTTTTCGCAGAATATTTCGTGCATATTTTTCTACGTTGCTCTTCCATTCGGATCTATTTGCGTCGTGTCCGATCGTTCAGGGTGACGCATAGGGATGGGATGATCGTAGCCGCGGAAGCCCACCTCCTCGAGGTCGCGTGGTATATTGCGAGGCCAATGAAAAATTTAATAGAACCCGCCGGATGATCGATGTAAGATAGTCGGTGGAGAATAGCGAAGATTATAAGGGGGGTTGGGCCGTTGCCGCGGCGAACAACCGCTATTCCGAGATGAGTGATCGACCCCCGGAGACACGAAGTCTGATCTCGTCGTCGCACCACCCCATATACCGGAGACTCGTCACTTGCCTTATCTCTCGACGGGCCTGTCGCCCGATATAACGGAACGTCGAGTCCTTACGTTAAGCCGTTATAGGATGACGTGCCTGAAGAGTGACCGTCGTAGTCCATACCTTGCGATTACACGACTTTGGCGTGGTGTCGATTACACGATTGTGTTGCTACATGTTAGACGGTTTGTGATTGCAGAGAACCCGTGACTTTAACTTCATTTAATTATGGATTATTTGATTAAATTAAACTTCACCTTTCACATAAGTAAATCATAATGGCATTACGTTTTAAAATATAAGATTGATAATAACGGTTCCAATCTTTAAAAAAATAGGCTTATATTTATTACATTTCCGTTGAGAATCAATTAAAATTTTAAGATACATTACGGTTTAATACAATTTTCCTTAAGACATAATTATATTATATAGACGTACCTAATAAGAAGTAACGCGATCATCCTGTATGAGACCTAATCAAATCTATTAATCAGTTCTTATATTTCATAATAAGAAACGATTTATAAACGACGACCTTTTAATAAAATGCATATTTCGCTGGATGATAGAAATTATATTATATTATATTACTTCTTATATGTATATTATATGTAGATTAATTTTTTCTTATAATATTGATCACTTTATATTATTTCTTCTTAACATTTATGAATATAATTACATCTACAATTTCTTAATTTTGATGTATTTTGACGTATTTTGTGTTGCGCTTTAAATTTTGTTATTACATAATTATGTAATTTGCCTATTGTCTGTTTCAGGAGCGTGTAATAAAACATACGAATCACTGCCGCGTCGCGCGTCAGTTCGAAGTTGAAATTATTCAATCGTATCGTAAAATCGCTGTGTCGTTTGTTTGTAAAATACAATTCTATTTTAAGTAACAACAAAAATAGCAATTATACTTTCTGCTGTTTTCTCGAAGAAAAAGTCGATTTTATGTTATCAAAAAATGTCTCATCATTGTAAAGTTAAGTACCTCATGCATGTATGTACATTATACGTAGACACCGACACGTTATCTTCTCGCGCGGAGAGAGTTTGACAAGCTGAAGGTTTTCAACTCGTTCTGTCATCTGCGATGATTATGTACGCATGGCAGCGCGCACGTGTGTACGTGTATACGCGGATTCGTTTGAGGGGTTCCACCGTCGAAGAATCGCTCTGTCGTTGGTGAATTCACCTCTCGCGCCAAAGGGAATAGCGTTGGCTACATCGACGCTACGCGAAACGTCGGGATTTCGGTGGAAATGCTGTGCGACACGATGTGTCTTTCGCGCTCGAGGACACCCTCCCACTCGTTTTCTGTAACACCCTCAAAAGAATCACTGGCGTATGCGACTCTCCGGCTCGGTCCCGAAGTTAACTTTATTAAACCGCGCGACCGCGCGTAAGCCGGAATTATGAAATAATCACTAGCGTTTTGTCATTATCGTTGGTGGTTCGCCGTTTAAGAGGGCTCGTGAAATTATTTATGCGTCGTCGGTTCACGCATGCATTCCTGGCTTCCTGCATGCATTCGAGCGATTGCACATGAGAGCCTGGAAAAACCAGCTCGGAGAGTCGATTAAGCAATCCTTCGATGAAGGATTTCCCTTTTTTTTCCAAATATTCGTATGAAATATTATAAAAATGTATAAAGAAATCTATAAACTAATTATTGTTAGACTTATGAACATTTTTCTTAATGTAATTAAATTATGAAAAAATTTATGTTATTTATTTATATATAATTTATATTTGCTCTAATTATTAACGGATAAGTTTTTTTCATGTTGTTTGAAATTTTTTGCTATAAATACGTTAATGGTGAATCTTTGAGAAATCCGATTCCATGGTCAAATACGTCGTTGTTTCTCATTCAATTCCTTCACACATTCACGATCATGTAGCGTAATCGAAAAGGAAAAGAAGAAAATGAAAGTCAAAGGGATTCGGACGTACATAACGTGCCGATAGTCCTGTTCTAAACGGTGCTTGTGGAACCAGTCACCATGGCCGTTAATCTCGTTTCCGACGAAGAATATCAAGAGAGATTGAGAGAGAGAGAGAGAGAGAGAGAGAGAGAATTTCGGATTGGAGTTAGGGGTAGACCGCACAAGAATCGCGTCGGTAGCTTAGGTATCAGAATGTTCGCGGTTGGTCACCCTCGAGACTGGAATCAGAGACCGGGAGAGTGATCTGGAGCAAGCGGGGGTGGCAAAAGTGTCTGCATGTGTACGTATATGTGACGCAATCGTGACGAGAGGGCGAGCAAGACGAGAGTCGTATACGTGACGCGAGAAAGCGAGAGAAAGAATAACGCTAGGGAAGGGATGAAGAGTAGGGGTGGAAAGAAGAGAGAGAACGAGCGAGCAGAAGGCAAAAGAGAGAAAGAGGGAAAAAGGGTGAGAGAGGACCGAGGGAGCGAATGTGGCGCGAGATTTACCCTAAAGCCCCGGGCAACCGCAACCCCCGAGCGATTTCGATTATCGATAGCACTCGTTTTAAAACACCCAGTGTCGATTTGCCGCTCGTCCCGCTGGTACGCAGGGTGGTTGGTGGTCGCCCACCCCCGCGCGCGTTCCGAACCCTCTTGTGTGCGCTGTGCGGTTCTTTTTATTCCCTGCTCGTTGACGGACGCGACGATTGTCACGTTGGGAATTTGTGGTCCCTGCAGATGCCATTCGAGATTCGTCCGATTGGATGGGCAACTGTAGACACCTGCCATGCTTCTTTCGCGACGTTCACCTCGGCATGCGGCCGCTTGATTATTCGGCCGATAATATTCTACATGGCGAGATAAATCGCGCCAACGAAATTACGCGCTTTCCGAAAATTGCGGAAGGGAGAAACTTCTTGTTAGATCAATACCGCATTTAAAGTTCTATTTATTTATACGTTAAAATGTTACACTTTTTATTTGTTTAAATAAATTTTATAACTATATAGATAGATTTGATATAAATAGATTTTTTTCTTGTATATTCTTTATTTTATTATGATTAGAATGAAATAAAGGAATTATGAAAACAGTGTTGACAAACAATGAGAATTATATTTTTTAATATTATTTTTATATTTTAATTTTATTAATGTGTTATATTAGATTATGCATATAGATGCTAAAATAATATTCAAGACTGAATTTAATCAAACCGCAATTTAGTATATAGCGAAATAAATCTGATTGAAATGAATTCGTTGGAAATTGTTCATTAGTAAGAACTTCACAACTGTATCGTTTCTCATGCGTGAACTCCTCGCATGTGCCTTACATATGTTAGTCGAATCTCGACCCCCCTCGTGTTGAATGAATGCCAGTCCACCCTCGGACAATCAGAGCGAAGTCAGGTAACCGACATAATCATGCATCGTGATTTTTTACCATCTGCTGGACGAGTTACATCGTGATTTTACACCTGCTCGTCACTCGTTTCAAATAATAAGTTTGCTCTATTGTCGCGCGAACGAATGTCGATGTTTCCGGAAATACCGGGCAAAGAGTTATCCTCGATCGCTCGTCTTTTGTTTCCCGGTGCACTCGTTCTGATGTCAATCGCCTGGGAACGCTAATGAAGAAGTTGTACGAAATATACGTCACGCTCGAAATTAGGGAGACTGTTATCCCCGCATTGCGACTTCACAATGCACACGCGGTCATCCTATGCGCATTAATGCGTCGAATTACTAGTATGCCATTATATGTACGATCGGTAGGTCTATATAATAAAAGAATGGAAAAAATTATCGTTTGATCGCGTACGTTATCGCGAATCGAAGCACGCTGCGGGCGAGGTAGAATTTCATTTATGGAAATAAATTCAAAATGTACATAATTCTTATTTGCAAGTTTGGCATGTTTATATAATAAGAACTATTAAAATTATTACATTTTTCGATTACATTAAGATCTAATTATTCTTATCGGTCAAACGACTTTTAAATGTTTTATAATGGATTTAGTGTGCAAAAATAAATTAACATCTTTTGTTGCTATATTGTAAAAAGAACAATTTTCGTATACGTAACAAACATTCGTAAAAATATTGTCCTGCAATTACTTAGAGAGAGAGAGAGAGAGAGAGAGAGAGAGAGAGAATTATTGCTTTTAAAATAACTTAATATGTTCGATTGTGCTCGATCGAGATGAAAGTAACAACTTTTACTTTTTCGTGCACGCTAGCTTTGAGCGTTATTTGTCGAGGTATTTTTTTATTTCCTCCCTACGGTAGAACTTCTTCCTACCGATTGCGATGACAAACGACGCGGGGATGTACGAAAGTCCATGGGAGGTTGAGAGACACACAGGGGCAACTTTCGTCCATCGTAAGTTGAAATTTCAGCGGCCGGAAATTCCGCAGCATTATTCGTCTCGGAGATCTCGGTGCTTGGCTCTGGCATTGTGCGTCGCGGAAGGAAATGATGCAGGTTAAATGTACCGAGCGGTAGATAATAAACAACAATAATACACACTCGAGATAAATAACGCGCGACAGATATCGCGCGCAGAAAACATAAAATATTTGTCCCCGGGAGTCGCGCCAGGTCATCCGTCATTCCTGGCTTTGGTGAAATCGATAAAGCCGCTAAAGAATATTTATCGTGCTGAGAACGCTGTAAAGCTTTCTCCCCTTACTTTCTAGCTTAATACAAAAGTATTCGGATTTATAACATACACTTATCTTGCGGGGTTTTGATCATCGATTATCGTAATAATTCTTTTTTGAGCAAATTTCGTTATATTATATCCTTTTATATAGTATTTAATATACACGATATATTTTATTCTAATATTTTTACGGTAGCTATTTACGGTAACCTTGTAATGAATTTTAATGTCTATACTCTATAGTAAATCTCATCTAATAACATGAACACAAGAACAAGATATATAGTTTCTTCGCCTGTTGCTATTATGAAACGCATTAAAAGATTAACGGCAGAAATAGAGGTTATTGATTTGATTCTTAAAGATAATTCAAGCTGTTTCTTCTTTCATGTAATTCACAATTACAAGTGTTATGCAAATAATGCGTTATTTCTTTATGTATAATTTGCTTTCTTTGCTTAACTCTATCTGACGCACGCGAGCTTAGATGTATCCTTATCAGGTTAATGTGATGCGACACACAAGAATAATCAACGAAAGCGAATGGTCAAATAAATGCTGTCAGTTTGCTATTCGCTGTCAGTTGTAAAAGTCTTTTGAAACTTTTTCTGATGATATATGTATAGCGTATGCGCTTTCGCGACCTTTTTATGTAATAGGCAAGGCAAGCCGAACAGTTAGTTGGCCAAGGAAAAGTATAGATAACTCCTAGAATAGAACTGATGGTCGTGAAAAATGGCATATAATAGTATAATTACATGAATATTAATGCTCTCGCACGAATGAAACTGCTGGATTTCTTGACTTTACCGTATGTCACGACCGGGTAAACTCTCTCGATGTCATAACATCGACCTGAGAGAGTATGCACACAGTTTCATCAATAGATATTTATCAAATAATAACTATACATATTACTGTGAATTGATGAGCTCATTACGCACGTTTATTTCATATAACTTTAAGACTTGTCTCCTAAACAATAAAGAGCTAGGTAAAAATATTATTGCATGTAACTATTTTTTAAATTAATTCGATTATTGTACAATAAATCTTTTTTCCAGTTGAATTCTCTTATATAAAATTATTTGCTTTGTTCCAATTTTATTTATAAAAATTCAAGTGCATATGGTATTCAATCATGCTTTAAAGTTAAGAATAGACACCTTTGTTAGTCAATAAAGTGTCTATGTAATTCGCTTTCTTTGCGCGCACTTAATTCTAAGGTAAAAATTTAAAGATAATTAAATCTGTAAGAAATTTATAAATAGATTATTATTTGAAAAAATTTCTTGTAGATTAGATATATATATATATATAGAGAGAGAGAGAGAGAGAGAGAGAGAGATGCATATTTTATCTTTTTCTATAATGAAGGCTTCTGTTAAGTTTTTGTTATGACTGCTTAAAATTTTTTTTGTTTTTAATCAATGCAAATTATCGTTTGTAATACTACAGAGCGCAAATTACGGTTTGTAATACAACTCGAACGAAAAAGCAAGATGCGATAGAGAAGACGTTCATGACGACGAACGACGTGTGCGTGCGCGCATATTGATTGTGAATGTGCGTGGATGTAGGGGTTCAATTTGTCGCGGTGTAAGCAAATAACGTTCTCCGGAGTTTGCTCGGAGAGTAGAGCCAACGACGCGACGTCCTTTAATTTAAAGTCCTCCTTCGATATCGGGCGACATGAGCTACCTACCCCGACTTCAGTTACCGCCGCTGTCGGTATCACCATCGGAGCGTGCTTCGTTTTCAACCACCTCTTCGTACTTGCGCGCAGCCTGCGCAAACAGAAGGGGTGGCCTCGTGCAAACAGTTATTGTTTGGCACAGGCGCTTATGCACACCAGTATCGACGCAGAGATCTCAATTAGTACAGCACTCACTTAACGCGATCAACCGTTGACAGTATGACTCGGATGTCCGGTATTCAATTAATTGTGCACCTCGTTTTCTCGCAGCTTAGAAGGATCGCCCTCTCGATGGTATTTCTTTAACTCGCTTCCAGTAAAAGACTGACAAGTGGTTCTTAACTTTAAAGTATAGATACGAATAAATATCATGTATTTGAATCTTTGTACACACAAAATTTAAATAAAGCAAATAATTTTATAATAGAGAATTTTTTTTTTAAGAAATATGATCTTTCTAATGTTTAAAAATAAATAGAAATTGATAACACTTTACATATTTAAGATAGATACTGTCAGTTTTTGTGTGTGTTCTTTCGGATTAGAATTTATAATAGAAATATCTATAAGTATATCTGCAAATACTTTTATTGTCTTTAAATAAATTCTTACATAATATACAAATTTTAATAATTATAATACACACTATAGTTTGCAACGATAACGATCGAAATATTCTCTTCTATTCGACTTGCGATACTGGCTCGTAGATGAAGATCATTCCGGATTGACAGCCGTTTAAAAACCACCGGAGTGGTGTCTCCCGATATCAATAGCGGGAAAATCTTGCCCATAAACAAGAAGGCTTAAGCGCGGAATCCTCGAAATGACCAAAAGCTATTCTCACAAAGGGAAGCTGTGACTCCTCGAGAGTTTCGTACGCGGGGTTGCCTGAAATTCTGACTGCCCTCGGATGGGATATAAGATTACGCGTGTATGCGAGGATGAGGGAGAAAGAGAGAAAGCGAAAAAAAGAATCTTACATTCAAAATAGCTGGGATAAGGCTGAGCTTTCGGATTTGGCAGTCGCGATGGCGGGGGTATACGAGCGATCGCGAAAGTCTACGTCGGGGAGAAGAGGATCAAGAAGGTGGGGTACAGGTTGTAACATGCAAATTTGAACCTTAAAGGTTTTATGTCGACGATATCTCGGAATCATCTTCCCTTCTCCCTCACGTCGGCAGCGCGCGAGGGAAGATTTCGCCCTGATCTTATCTAAGACAAAATTGTCTCACGCGCTGAAAAGAAATAGACATTCTCTCATTGTCCTTCTCTGGGATGCAGACACATTGTGAACGGTATATCGCTTTGGCCTTTCACCACGTAGACGATTTCCGGGTCGATAACGATTTGTGGTCAACACTTTTCTAATGATGCATAATTTGAAAATCTACAGTAAAATCTTGTCGTTTCTATAAATTGTCTAATATGTGCTTATTAAAGTTTTTGGATTTTATACAAGAACAATTGATAGCAGTAAACAGTGAAATACAATATATTGAGTGAAGTACAATATATCGTTTTGTTATATATATTGTATTTGTTTATTACATGTGTATTAAAACTCTCCATCGTTTATATTGAAATTTAAAGGAAGTCATTATTTTGAATGTCCTGATAGATAAATTTAAAGTTATAGAGAGAGAGAGAGAGAGAGAGAGAGAGAGAGAGAGAGAGAGAGAGAGAATGAGTAAGGTATAATCCGATTTCTACGATAGTAAAAATTTGTTGCTAGAATTATCACAAGCATGTAACATTTTTTTATATTTTTATATAATTTGGAATAAAAAATATAAAAATCTGCATTTTTTTTTGAAGCTCAAAAATCCAGATTGCTGATGTGAGGTGTAAAATTCCATATGTCCGCTTTTTTACAATATGTTGTTTACTTATGGATAATAAATTAATAATCTTTGCGTTTAGAGGTTAATTGAATATGGGTTTCTAATTGTAATTATTATGCTTGTAATTATTGTAATGAGACAATTATAACACAATATATCATTGATATTCAAAGTTTCATACATCGTGTATGCAATAACTTTTATTCTCTTTTCTAGCTAATTATTGTATATTGTAATATTTATCAATGACTGTTTTTGGTTCGAACGATAATCTTCTCGGAAAAAATTTATTATGCGTACAGAACGAAATGCGAATGGCTTATATACAGCGTGTCGCGTACCGCGCAATCAGATACAAAATTGCAAACGATTTTAATACGGCGCCTCCATAATTCACGAGTACAGTCGAGCCGCGTATTTTTATTGCGCGTGCGGCGATCGAGATTGTTATCTAAATTGAATCGGATACCGGAGTTCTGGCGTGCCGCTTCTATAAACACGGGCGTAAACCAGACATGCCGCGATTTTTTAAGCTGCTTTCTATGAAAATCACTGAAAACTCGCGATATAATGATCGAAACTGCTAGTGTAAATAATTGGTGACCAATCGCAAGTACTGGAATAAAAATATTTTCATAACTTTCTTTACCACACTTTGTGAATAAATTATAACGCGCATGATACTATTAAACCATTGAAAATACAATATTAAATGATGGTAAATTGTAATTTTTAATCAGTTTCTTCGATTAGGTTCTATTTTCCTATATATGTTATTCATTTAACTACAATATTGTAATTTTTAATCTTCGTACCGAATACTTTCAAATAATTGAGATGTCCTTTGTATACAAAGGGGGAAAGATAGGATGCTTCATATATAGTGCGCCGCAAGTCTTTCGTATCGTGATTACGTCTAGGCGCATTTGGCACTTTGAAAGTTGTACGAGTTGCAGATCAATCATGCAGATATTAATATCGCGGACCACATTGGCCACGCATTCGGTAGTCATGGTGCATTCCGGCCATTCATCATAGCGCCGTAGTAGGTTACGGCACACCGAGGGCGTGTGATTAGAATCAGTTACCCTTTACTTGCGCGCGCGTTGCCACTGTCCCCGTGGTGGCAACGGGTAACCCTTGATATCCCGGGCAAGGATATCCCCTCGGGTACCATCTGCCAAGAGCCGCTCCTTCTATCTCTATAGTGTCGCCCGCTCCGATGGGAGAGGCTGTATGCTGCGCGATGGTCCTCTCTCGAAAAATTAATAAGCCACGATCTCTCACGGCTGCGTCATTAAGGCGAGCTTAACTTTTGTTGAAGTAGTGCTTGATGGCCGCGCGATTACAACAGATTCTTAATCATGGATTCATGAATGAATTATAGTAAAGTGACATTATTATTATTATTAATTATTTATTAAGAAAATGTATTTAATTTTAATAAATGTTTATTTGAAATAGTACCAGTTGAATATTTACTAAAAATATATATATTTAATCAAGCAGTATTAATTTGATTTAACTATAATTTTTTATTTTGTACACATTTATTCGTAAGTAAATGTTAAGTTAGTACTGTCCAAACAAAATTTATTAAAATTTAGTATTTTTTTATAATATATAGTTAAATTAAATTAGTATCTTATATATTGGATAAGTTTTGTTTTTTAAATACTAATTTAACAGAAATTTATACTAAATATAGATATAATTTAAGATTTTTATGCGAGTGAATTATATCAAGCAGATAAAAATCATTTACAATGACAGGTTTTTAATCTATTAATTAAAAAAGTGGTTTATTAAATTTTAAAGAGATGGTAGACCGTGCCTTTGTTACCAGCAGATAAAAAGTCCATTGCTTTAAAAGTATCTTAATTCACTTTAATAACGGAAGTGATAATGATATATAATATAGTATCTCGGCACTTGTAGGCCGTGATCGGCGCTGATAACGTCACTTACGTTACTCCAATTACGTGCTCCCGTGTAATGACTTACACACGATACGCTCTTGTGGGAGAATGTGAAGCATGGTCCGAAATTACGTGAACTTCGGCGACGCGTACTCGCGCACAATTTACAGCAACCCTCCAAGTTATATTACGTGGCCATTTTGGTCACGACGTCGTAAAATCTATTATTTAAGCGGCTACCGAGCCGGGGCCAAGAAGATTGCATCTAAAAGCGGTAGACTACGGACGAAGTACGCTTGGATCTGTGTATGTGCGTTCACATTTACTTTGTGCATCGATGTGCGAGGCAAAAAAAATGAAAAACGGCAGTCAGAGCAAACTGCCCGATGAAAATTCGGAACACTTTTCATTGTTTTTGCGAAGAAGTAGGTAATGGCAATTACTACGTTCACGAAGTTTCTTTTAAAATTTGAAAAAAATTGCATTACCTCCTTTTGTTTCGTAAGATATCTAATATACATCTCTAATAAGAATATACATACATGTTTAAGAATTAGAACAACTTTTTTAAAATTTTTAATAGAAATATTTTTAATAGAAATATCTTTTAAGTTTTTAAATAAATATAATGGCAAAATATAATAATTAAGATTTATTTTTGAAATACATAATATTTACCACAATTAAAAAAAATAAAAATCACGTATGAAGGAAAAATATTCGTAATAATTGCTAACTCGAACATTTATGTCAGGTTGATGGTGCAGTTTGATTTGTGGGTGAAAGGGCACGATGGAGAAGGAGTGTACTGTCTCCCTCTTGTACGCATCCGATGCGTCACTTTGTAGTAAACAGTCTTTTGTTCCTTATTTATTGCGACATGAATAAAACACGGAGGAGGAGCGGCGGCTAGCGGCGGTATTAAATGCGGTATAATTTTCAAATTTTAGGAAATAAATAACGGGTAAACGATACGCAGACACGCGTGGGGCGTTTCGCCCTCTTTGCTCTGCCTCCGATCCCTCTCCTTCTCTTTGTCTCCCTTGAGTATACATAAATCGTCGAACGTGGGTTTAGATTTCGCAAGGAGCGATGAGAGGGATGTCAGGTCCTTTAAAAAAGTATTGGATCATAGTCGCGAGTATATGTTATCCAAGCGGCGCAGGAAGTTGTCACAAATTTGGAGTAGCAATAGTTAATCTTCATTAATCGAATGAAAGGTAAGACTATCATATAGAATTTCCGATGTAGACAAAAAATTTTAACGGTTTTTTAAGTCGTTAATGTTGGATCGATAATTTATGTTGAGATGCTCCATAAAATGCTACCGAAAATTAAAGATCTAGGAATTTCTGAAAAATTTGACAAAATTAGGTGATGTCACTTAGCTAATAAACAGCTAATCCACGGACCCGGACTCAGTATATTCTGACTATATACGTATCTATAAAAATTGAATTATAAATATGTTAGATGATCTAATATAAAAAAACAGCATAAGAATAATGCTATTTATATGCGCTTTTGCTTTTTAATATAACAGTCTAATATTATACCAATAGTACAATTTTTGAATAATTGAAGAAATATGAAAACATTTCTTCAATTTCATAGCGAAATTAAAATCTAATTTAACATAAGAAGAAGAATGAAAATAAAATAAGACTCATATGCTTTCGAAATTTTTTAGATTAGAATTTTACTTTAAAGAGTGAAAATTTAGCTAATAGTCTTAAGAAAGAATGACTTAATTTTCAATCTTGAAGAATAAGATTTCGTTCTCTTTCTTCAGAGATTAAATTTACTCTAAAAGTTTCAGAAAGTATTATGTTTGACAAGAATCTTCCTTAGAACTATCCTGCGCTTTTCTAAAACCAAATTTAGGAGAGAAGAGAGAGCGAGCAGGTTTTGAAATGGCGATTTGACGATTACGCGCGAACGGAACGGTGCTCATATCGTCACGCGGTTTCTCACCGCGTTTCTTTAATTGCCGTTATTAATCACGCGTAAGTACCGAGCATCTTGCAACGGTGCTAATGTTTGGTCGGCGAACGTTTCCTCGTGCGATTTTGGTCTAACCCTTTGACGCCAAGGGCGCGAGAGCAATGGGAACGGGTCCGCGAACGGCCCATCACTTCGCGCAATTTCCGCAGCTACGCCACTGGGAATTAACCCCGAGGAGCAGTAACCGCCATCCGCGGCCGCAATTAGTACGATACTGCATGGAGTGGTTACGGAGGGTCCCGCCAAACCCCGTTTTGATCGTCGCGGCTAACGAACGGTTAACCATCCTTAAGTGGCGCCCGAGCGACGCGTACGCCACTATCGAAATTGCGCTAATCTATGCTAATATTGGCGACTATTGATAATGTCGCGGCAATAATGCGGTTTCCTCACGAGGAGTCTCGTCGGCAATTTGCTTGTGTAATAGCAATTTCGAACGTAATAGCGTAATTTCGGTCCACCGTGTCGATGGATGTCGTAAAAGGTGCGTTTACCGTGGTCAATGTAGCTTGAAAAATTTTTAGCCGATGATATTATGAAGGAAAAAAAAAGGTAAGTATGACATTGTATTGAAAGTTAGATATTTGAAGAAAACGTAACGTTTTTATTTCAGTAAGATAAATGTTTACTAAATTGTTTATTCTGTCTGTTTTATTTGTACATTTCATGATGTAAGATTTTTTTTTAGCGAAGAATAAATAGCTTTCAGGATGTTGCAATTAAAGCAACACGTACATGATTACTAGGTTTATATTATACTTTAATGTATGCATTTAGATATTAATATAATAATTTTTAATTACAAATTAAAAAAATAATCCGATAAAATTAGAAGAGTATTTAAAAAAGTATAATATATTTATATATAAAGCAAAAAATAAATAATAAAAACAAGTGAATTATTTTTGTATGTTAATCGTTATTATATACTGTTTAGATAATTATTTAAAAACAGTTAGTTTTTCTACAAAATTTTATTTTGCTATTAATTTCTGAACTCATTTTGTTCCACAACTGATTCCTTTCTGAAAAAATTGTTTGAATCAGTTTGTTTTATCATTTAAAAATCTCTCTTCTATTTAATTGTTTATTTTAAAGAGAGTTAAAGTATAAAGAAAAATTCGTATTTTTTTTTTACTCAGTACACTCGTGAAATTTGCCTTGTCGTTACCGAGTATTAATCCGGTCGATTAACGAGCGATGCGATGTTGTTATTTTAACGTTGGGTTTCGTGGTCGGTCGGCCTCGTTGTCGGGAGAGAGCGTGCATTAGTTCGTCTCGTGCAACATTAAATACGGCGCGAGCGTTTTACAGCGGGCGCGTACACGGCCATCTTGGTTATTGATTGCACCCTAGTTACAGGCGCACGGACGACGACGAAGCCGGCTGTCTCGTTTGCTTTGGTTGCTCGTTACTTTCTATGCAGCCACGCATTAGCTCTCGCCAAGTCGTCATGCAGTCGCCGATATGTGTATGCGTGAGCAAGAGAGAACACTCGTCGCGAAATTATCTCCTCTCTAGTACGAGAGGAAAGCTTTCAAATAGAACGAAATGTACAAGATACAAAGAATATTATTTTTATTTACTTATCACCTTGTAACAAAAGGATAAAAGAAATTAAAATCAAGTTCTTTTTATTTACACGAGTTTATTGCCTTTATTATATATACAAATGATCTGTGTTATATGAAAACATTTAAACATTCAAATATTTAATATTATTATTTTCTAAAATTGCTTTTACTTTTGAGTGGTGACTTTCTTATAATTTCAAAGCAAGAATTATAAGAAATTATTAATAAATTTTTAAACGTATATATTAATTTTTTTATAGATTACTTTATGTAGATTTAAATTGAAATAAAGTACGCTATATATCACAGTAATAAATTATATAACGTGATGGAGTATGAACGTTAAGGTGAATGTCGAAATTTTCTCTATACGTTGGTCAGAACGTATGAAATTTTCTCTGCATCGAGCGTAGAACGCGTTTGGTTGGGTCCCCGCGGACTGCTGGATTAAATATTTAAGCACTTTCCATTAGCGTACCGGTTTATACTTATCAGGGATAAAGTCAAAGGGGTCTTCCGCAAAGTCACGCCTCGAATAGGAAATAAAGGGTAGCTATATTCTGAGTCTTTTGTTCAATATTCCGAATGCTAAATTGAGCAATAACACGTATAAGTAAATAACATACCTACTTGAAAATATAACTGATTTATCGAGCGTGTCACGTTTATTTCATCGAATTTTGAAATAGAATTGAATATATTTTTATTCATATTTTACTCCTAATATATTATTACAAAAATTCGATACTACAAATTTTATAACGCTCAAAATAATAAATATATTTATTTGCAAAATCTAGAATATTATTTTGCGACTTGTAACAATGTATTGATTATTATATGTAACTGCTTAGTAGAAATTTCATATACTTTTTGAGCAGTTACCGAACAGTTATAAATATTAACTCTGTCTAATAAATAATTAAAATGTAAAACTTTTGCTTAGGCTCTCAATTAAATAAATTACGCAGTCTTTGAATTAATAATAATTTATTAGTACCAGACAATAACTAGATAAGTATTACCAAAAAAAAAAAAAAAAAAAAAAGTAGCACATACTTTTCCCAGAAAAGCTGCTTCAGCCACTGAATGAAATAATTATGCAATAATTATTACAACTAATAAAAACGTAGTAATACTAAATAGTAGCTGAATGTCTAAGAAAACATTTTTGAGGATTAAGTTATTTAAAGTGCAATATTTTAATTATATGTAAATATATGAAGTAATTGAATCTTTTATGTATTTCACAATGATTTTTTATTTTATATTCTATGCTTTAATTGATTTCGTATTACCATCGGATTATCAATTCAAGTTTAAAATATAATGGTAGCACTTTAATAAAAATTTGGAAAATTCGCTAGCGATATTTTATTTTTCTTTTTTATACTGAATAATAACATATATGCATTTCTTAATTGCCTATAAAGGTTTTTACTTATATTATTACAAAGTATTCCATGTATTATCAGTAATTACATTTAATCACATACATTAGTCTTTCATATCATAAAATCTTAAAGCAGTTATTTGCGATCGGAATTATTATGCATTCGAGAAAAATTCTATAATTTTACGGACAAACATAAGGTTTTGCGGCTGTCTGGCCGTTAAGTAAACCTCGTGCCGTTTGATTTAACTTTGAAAACGATTCGATGTACACATAAGACATCAATAACATGGTATGTCAAAAATTGACCTGTCCATAACCTTGCGTGGCGGAGGAGGAAGAGGAAGCAGAGTATAAGAAGGAGGGAGGAAGAAGGAGTTCCGCATGATTTAAACCGTTTTCTCCGTTAGACAATTTATCGCGGATTATTCCCTCGTTATTCAATGGACACTTCGCGAGGTTCACGGTTGCCACACAGTCCATCGGGAGTTGCGTGTAATAGTTTAATTCATATGTAAATGCTATGGCGAATCGTGGTAGGAAAGGTGGCGGAAGCTACATGTGAAGAGAACAAAGCAAGAGAGAGAGAGAGAGAGAGGAAGGGAGGGAGGGAGGAAGGGAATCATGCACTTGTGCAAGCGGCCTCATAAATCTGCAATGGGATACTCCACATAATTAGAATTAGCCTTTCTACTTCACCGAGCCACCGTCATGTCGCGATAGATCATGCACGTGCATTTTCCACTTTGCGGGGTTCTAAACGGAAGTCTGTCCATTCGCGTTTTGCGAAATATACTTGCGAAGTATACGATATATAGCGTATTAATCTGTTAATTAATTGCAGCTGTTGGCGAGAAGAATGATAGAGCTACATTTTCTCAAACGTTTGTGTCTTTTATCTCGATGTGCAAATAAAACATTATAACATGTGTTCTCAGAGGAAGATGTTTAAATATTTTAATATATGAATATATTTACTTTCTATACATATACATTAAAATACATTTATTGCATTTGAAAATTATGAGTCTTTTTATATCGTTTTGACGTACTATATATAAATATCATTTATTAAAAATTCTTTTAAACATCATCGTAATAAATATAGAATAAAATACAATGTCGAACATAGTGCCTATAATTTTGAACGAAATAATATCTGAATTTTCGAGGTTCAGGTTTGATAATCCTCTCATCGCGTGGACGATATTAAAGAGAATCAAACAGAAGAGAATTAAATTTAAAAACTTCAAAAATTATAAATTCTAATTATTTGATTTATACAATGTTCAAAATTGTACCGAGTATATCACTTTACTCTATGCTTAAATAGTTTCTAATACAATTATGCATGCTGTTTCTGATCAACGAATGATCAGAATTTTTACTCGACAGATATAAATTATAGGTAGACATTAAAAACTACAGATGTATTTGCGGACTGAATTACTAGGCGAGAACCGTGGCGATTCGACGAACACCGATGCCACCCGTACGCTTTTAATTGAAACAAATAGAGTGATCAGCGAGTGCTAGCACGACAGAACGAGAGCGGAGAGGTTGTAGGCCACCGCGGGCGGAGTGAGAGTGGCGATAGAGGGTAGAGCGAGATCGCGAGGGGTTGCCGGGTACACCCTTTCGTGGGATTATTCGGCCGAGTAATGTATGGCAAACATAAATCACAGAGCGCGGGACTGTCGCTTGAACCTACACGAAACTCTCTGTCGGAGATGATCCACTCGCTGCGCGTTACGGTTAGACTAATTGGTGGCAGAACCGCCCCACGCTGCGGTTCCAAGGGGGTGGAAAATGGTCGACCCTATCATCCGAAGTCGCGCAAAATGCGAGTTCGAAACGACGACCTGCGGTCAACGCGAAACGAGAGACCTTGGAATACTGCGATTTATTCGAGTCGAAGAAAACTGATTGCCTGCGATATGATAGCTTAAGTTATAGCGAATTCGATTGGATGCACTCAGTGCGCACTGATGCATATTAAAGCCGTCACACACAAATTGATGCGAAGATTCTATTATATACTATATATATATATATATATGTATGTGTGTGCAGTTTATTATAAACATATAGAAACCGGTTAAAACATGAAATACTCAATACACTTTATTGTGCTATTAGGTAAAATATATATTTTATAATTCGAAATATTTACTTTTACATTCAGATTAAATCAGTGTGCAACAGCTTAAATATACACCAATACACACTAGTACGTCCAATCGAATTCGCTGTTAGAAAACATAGTACTTGCACAATTTATGCCACATACTGAAATGTAGTTGAAAAGGGTTAAAAGGACGTTACAGAGGTAATGGCGCTTTGAAATATGATCAATCTCAGTCATATAAAACGAACTGTGCTGGTACGAGAGATATAGATACTCGCGACTGACTCAAGATTGCTGAGTCAGAATTACTTAAATGTCTTGCCAGTGTAACTCAGCATAATACCTATCCTTTCGCTACGGCATAACCGTGCAAAGGCTTTTGACGTCGGTTTATCATTCCCGCGCGTTCTCACCGACGTTTCATGTGTAATCCGCGACAGTTGTCTAACCATGGTAGTCCGTCACGGGACGAAACCATGCGTCGTTACGCTAAGTTCTAATGATGGTAGCGATCGCGCAAGCATCGAGCGTGCTGGGAGAATATTGTTAACAAGAGTATCGGTGAATCGGCAGTGTGCTGAGTTCGATGTCATAGGAACCAGTTGTTTTGTATTATCGATGCAGAATCTGAAACCGGAAGTTACCGGGTATCGAGTCGCTCTGTGCCGCTGGTTAGGGTTGGGCGAGCGACCGCGCTGCGAGGGTTAGCAGAGGATGAGAGACAGAGAGAGAGAGAGAGAGAGAGAGAGAGAGAGAGAGAAAGCCCCAAGCACGTACCAACGTAGAGTAGATGTAACGGGTAGACAGTTGTGCCCGCTGGATACACTCTAGGGAACTCGTACGCGCGAACTCCTCTGTAAGCCTTGTAAGCGATATCGTTGTAGCGGACACGTACGGGTCTGTTGGTACCGGTCGCCGATGGATGCGGCATATATTCACGCTGCACGTGATAAATTTGCTCCGGTTTGTCAACGATTTTCAAATTTGTTAGTACGTAAAAAACGACGTGGAAAAATCGATTATTGATTCATGACTACGTATAGTCATTAATTTTCCTCGTTTTTTCTCTTAATTGGCTCTTTAACTGATATTGTAAGAATCTAGTGTCTCTCTTTTATATATTTTATTTCATTTTAATTATTTCGACGTTAAAGACATATTTTTTATTGGTTTCTTAACAGACGTTTCTTATGATATTTTAATTTCTTGTATCTTATGTTATTATTTGATTGATATATGATTATGTATATTTTTAATATACGATACAATATTTAAAAAATATTTTTATCTTTATTTTATTCGCATAATAATAGTAATAAAAGGATTCTATCAATTTTTTATGAAAATTGTTTTCCATGACTCCGACATATTTCTTATATTGTATGATAGTTACTGGTAATATAAAGTATAAGCATTCCAAGTAAAAAAAGCATCGTCATCGCCAAAATCCGTCTATCGCGAATAGCTGAATAATGAGATGTTTCTAATCAAGGGAAAGCTTAACGTCTACCATCGTTATAACAAATTCTATGGTAGATAAATCCACGTCATCGTCCACTCTGAGCCGAGACGAATTACTAGGCACGAGCATCGCGGATCAGTCAGTGTAGTGGCGCATCGTGGAAGCGCCGCTATGGCAATTGCGACGCGTCATGATGTTTAATCGAACGACGATCGTAATAATCGTTAGCGAAGGGGAAGACCGATGCGATACGAACGAAGCTCGACGATGACCCCTTCGCGAGAGAAGAAACGAGCGCGGAGAATACGGCTCTTCGACTCCGCCGTCTGGTTGCTTCCTGCTTCTCGTTTTATTATCCTCCACGTTAGACCATAGTTGTCCCATAGTATCGCGGCAAAGCGTAACGCCGTTAGAGTTTCTAAATGGCTTTGTGCTCGACGGAAACAGTCATTTGCGATAAGGGCTTGTTCGCATCTTCGGGAGCGCTGTATTCGAGAGGGAGAAATTTCAGAGAGAAAGAATGCATGAGGGTGAACCTTGTGAAACATCGAGAAAAGCGACTGTGATCGTTAAAGCGCGACAAAGAGAAATAAAGAGAGAAAGTGAGAGAGAAAGAAGAGGGGGTTGAAAAGTCTGGAAAAGACGGTTTAAAAGAGTGAGAGAACATGAAGAAGGAAGCAGGGATATCTTACGAATCTTACGATGTAAAAGAGAAGAACGATATTATAATTAAAGTTATACGTTAAAACGATCCGTTTTATGAATTTATTTTTATGAGAAATGGAATTTTTTCTTAGTTACATAAATTATGGGCTGTTTAGAATTTAAATTGTTTACATCATCTTTAAAATCGATGTACAAGCTTATATTAATATTTTATTATACTTCAAAATTAATTATCAGTATTTTTTAAATAACGATTTATATTTATTAAAATTTTTTTGTATTAGAGCTAAGAAAAGATTAAGTAATATACTGCTAATTAGAAAGGTGCGTAGACCATCTTCTGTACGAATTCTAATAAATTATACGATAATAGACGAAGCATTATTGGGGAAAGTTAAAAATGTTTAAGACTATTTTTTTACGGATAAGACATTCAAGTGGATCGGCGACCCCGACGGGATTATTATCCAGTTAGTGTTGGGGCTGGTAGCGCACATGGGTTCTAAAATCGCATAAATAACTCAACGGGGATAAACCTCCCGCGTCGAAGGAGAGACTAAGGATAAGGGGAACGAGGTGGCATCGGCAGAGAGCGATTCAGAAAGAGCGGAAGAGACGTATTAGAGGGTGTACACCGTTACTCAGGGTTAAAAGATACGATTTTAAGTAGTGATTTGTCGAGCCGGATGTACGGAAAATTACGCATACCGCAAATTTTATGAAATATATTGATGATAGAGTAGTCAATAAAACAATTGAACTTTATCTTAAGATTCGAATACATATTAATGGAATATTTTCGACTGTGTAAAAAGAAACATTTTTACGCACAGAAATGAGATTTATTTAATGCGAGCATCTGCTTTTAATGTCATATTTGGATTTTATATTAAGCTTTACATCCCCCATTTCGTCCCTTTTTTGTTGACATTACAAATATCTAAAACTGTAAATTACTTAAATTTACATTTAAGTTACTTAATGTATCTAATTAATTATTTTGATTAGATTTATCGCGTATAATATTCCTTGTATTTTATATATCTCTTTATTTTAAAATCACTCTTCTTTTTATTTCATTAAAATGTCAAGCGTAATCATGGATACTTAAATGCGATAAATCGATAAGAAAATGCAGACATGTCGATAGAAGGCGTTCATTTATATTTCCTTGCTTTTCTCTAATCTTTTTCTTTTCGTGTACTGCAGTTCAGTTTGTTTTAAATTAATCTTTCTAAAATTTTCATAAAATATTAGGAATCCGTCCTAAAAGAGAATATCATTAGTTTAATGGCGCGTAAAATCGATACACGGGAATGCGATTTTACGCATTCGGCGCTAAAACGACGTGGACGTCCGGCGTCCGCCCTCGGCGCAAGGGGCAACGAGAACCCAGCGTCGAGTTAAGGCGCTAGGGAGCAATTCCCTTAAATGCCCTGTCGCCCGCAAAAAGCCACTTCGTCTAAAAAACACCTCGATCCGTGTGCGTGAGTGTATATGTGTTCGTCGACACCCGCCACTCAGTCTATTGCGTTTCGCGTTCTCTTTCTCTTCGACCTCGGGATTATATTAGTGTTTATGGTGCCGATAAAAGTGCACTATCGACCTTTTTCGTTTCTTCGCACGCTCATCCGTTTCACGCTAGTCGTATCCTATCTTCGTCGTGTCTGTTTTGTAATGCCTGGATTTGACATTCTCGACCATCTCCAGATTCTTTCACTCCACTTCTCTTCGTTATTATTTTTTATTCTCTCTAAACGCACCGAAGAAGAGTTCGAAATAAGTCGAATAGACGAAATTAAATCTATTTATGACATCATAATCATGCTATGTCACACCATAAAAATTTATGCCAAGTGATTAAGTTTTAAAGAGTTAGATATAGAATTACATGTTCAAGCACGAAATATCAGTAACTTTATATTTTGATAAATAACATCTTAAAGTGGCAATGTGGTTGTCGGAAATAACTGCGCGTTCGATTACTATTTAGGTGCATTTAGTGAGAAAAATTTTCTGGTTCATCGCCGTTCCGAAAAGGGATAGGAGAGAAAACGTTCTTTCGACAGAGAGATCCCGAGGATAAGCGCTCGTCATGGTCGTCGTCGACGTCGTCGTCGTCGTTGTCGTCATCGTCACGGCGGACGTCAGCGTGTATATTTGCGGGCGCTTTTTCTGCGCTTATAAAACCCGATTGAATCGCGTGGTAAATTGAACGCTGCCGCACGATATTTCCAATATTTGAAGCCACGACGGAAATCGCAGTCGCTCCAGGAAATGAAACGTGTGTCTAATTTCCAACGCCCGTTGGTGCCGCTTCTCGCGTCGCGTCCCCTCGCGTTCTTCGTCCTGCCAGAAGTGACATGGGCACTGCCGAAAGGACGATTTTTATTTTTAGGTCGCACGTCCGAAGGAAAACGCGGACACGCGCGATTTGAAGGGTCGTTTCTTCCATCTAACGTTTTTTATCGTTCCCTAACTGATCGGATTTATTAGTACGTGCTGCTTTTGAAACAATCAACTCCTTAAGAAAACATTGCATTTTTGCTTTATTCTATTTAATTGATTGTGAGTTTAGTTTCTCTCTATATCTTTATCTAAATTTTTGTGTAATTATGACAAAATATGATACACGTGTAAAAATAACAACGCTTTAAAAAGAAAAAAATAATGTACAATAGATTTACTATTTGCAATATTTATATAATTCAACACACTTTTCTATTTTATTTTATTTTTTAATTAAAAAACTTTTTTCTTTTACCTTTGCAAATGTTTTGTCTATTTTTACGATCAAGAATAAAAATTATTTTTATTTTTATGTCTATTTTATATAATTTGATCATTAATTAATGGTTTTCAATTAGAAAGTTTGTAATAACGATAATAAAAATTAACTGATATAACATTAATCCGCTAAAGTTACTATTATACATATTTTTTAATTTCTGTTCACTAAGATGTGATCCCAGTTCGCGATCAATCGCAAGTAGTGAGGTAATCATACGCGCGTTCAATTTTTCAATCGCGTCGCAGAGCGCAGGATGGAGGAATTGAAAAAGCTCGTTTTATGAAATACATATATCGTAGATATATATATATATATAAAATATATGCCTGCTTTCGAGAAATGAAACGCATGAATGGCGAGTTGCTCTCCTCTCTCCCTCTCTCTCTCGCCGCGCTCACGGCATCATCCCCAGCTTACATTTACCAGCGCAATCCACCGTCACGCGTTTCTCCTATTCCACCCCTCGATCACCCCTACATCCTGCACCCTTGCAGCATTCGCCACCTTTCCTCATCCCTTGACGGGGTGAGGCGGAGGCGGAGGGTTGCGCGCTCCTCGCGTTAGGCATGCGAAATGAAAGTACGGTCGCGATCCGCGATATCACGCATTGCTGGGCGCGTGCGCGTGCGTGTATCGAAAAAAATATGAATAAGCTTTCCAATTTCCGACATTCCGTGACATTTTTCTATTAGGGCGGCTTTGAATAGGGCGCGTCGCGAGCGTACAGCGAAATGCCATCTGATATACTCCGGTGTGTGTGTGTGTGTGTGTGTGTGTGTGTGTGTGTGTGTGTGCGCGCGCGCGCAAGCATGCAAGGATATGTGTAATACAGATAATCCATGTGTACAAAGCGCAACGTGACTCTGAATTGCATGGGATCGATGTAAGATTCAGAAATACTAATCTCGCCGTGAATGTATCTCTTGTCACTTTAATTAACGAGAATGCGAATAAAAGTTTTGCTTTCTATTGCACTAAACATAAAATTTACGATCAATCCCGCTGTTGATTCGTGCTATTCGATTTAGCATCAACGATAATTCGTAATATCGATCAGCTTTACATCGACGTTGCTGTCGAATTTGTGAATATTTTTGTTAGTTCTAGTCTCTCTTTTATCCCGCGATGCAGAGTCTGTAAATCCAATGTAAATCTGCGATTTACGCTAACGCGACGAATTCGAAAAGTAATCCGTGCGAGATGTCATTACGGTGGTTCGCTGCGAAAGCAAACGAAAAGTACGATGACAACGAAATGCCGGCCGAAACGAATCCGCGATACGTTTGTGTAAATACATCGTGGTGTTCGCATCTTCGAAGATTAAACGTCTGCAAGAGAAAGAGAGAGAGAGACCGACGTACGATCGCGAGCGAGAACGTGTCACATCAAAGTCGAAAATTCTCCCATTTCGATTCGTTGCATTCGGAGCGTACGATGCTTGCCGACGTCGCAAACGGAGTTTCTCGGTATTGAACCACGGTCTTTTAGCTTCCGTCGGATCTCGTCCGACTTGATCGTTTCATCGTTTGAAAGTGATAATGTGAGAGTGTTTATAGAGAGACATTAACATTTGCTGAAATATACTTTTGTATAATAGTATAATAATTACTAACATGTATAATTGTATTTATATTTATGTGCATTTTTGTATAACAGTAATGTATATGTTATTCTATTTACATTTAACTAATACAATTTTTGTACACGTATAGTATGTATTACAGGTAAGTTGCTGTACACAGCTTTCTGATTGCAGATCTTTGACAGAGCTGGAAAGTTCCAAACGGAATGACGGCTAGGTGTGTGAGTTAGATTTTAAATCTATTAAAATTGTTAGAGAGTTAATAGTGCATTCCACATGATGCAAGGTGATATCTCAGGCAGAGAAATAAAGATGCAAAATTCATTTGTTATCGAGTAAATTTTTGGTAGTTATATAACTAAATTTTTTTTCTGTGTATGTACATAATTTGTACATACGAGAGCTATACTGTTAGATATCAAAGAAACAATGGCAATCTAATGGCTCTCTTGATGAGTTAAATAAGATTTTGTTATTTTTAACTTCCATGTGCATCAGTGAATCAATCTATTTTGATATAGTCAGTTCATTTTTAAGTACACACTTAGTAAATAATAACTAAATTTTAACCAAATTTATATTATATTTTCCCGAGTTTAATTGTTCAATTCCATTGTTTTATTTACATTAACGACATACAAAGTAGAGTAATGACGACCTATATAGAAATCCTTGAAAAGGACTCAAATTGAGTATAATTTGACATTATGAATTTAACAGTGTATGTATATCATATATGAGAATATTATAGACAACTTTTTTTTTTGTAGAGAGAAATCTCTTTTACTCCCTGAGGCTAAATTTGATTTAGTTAGAGTTCCGTTATCGGGATATTATAATAGTTTGAGGGTTAATGCGGAATATATCACTCTGGAAAAATGATCGATGCCGCTTACTCGCGCTCGCGATGGATATGGATCCATTTGGCGCGTAATCCGTTGCCGGGGATGAGAAATCGAAGTCGAATACTGCGTACGACGGGACCGAGGGAGCCGCGATCCATCAAGGAGACGTAAGGGGTCTGGGGTGATGTATCCGAGGCCAGGTTGACCTCTGCGCCGGACACTATAAAACCGCCCTTAAACATTGCCGACCTAAAACGGCGGCGCCGCGCCTGCCGGACCGGCCGCCGAATTACTCGAGTCCGAAAGAGCGTATTCTCGATCGAAGCGTTTACTTCAGCAGCGTCATTCGTGGCCTTCGCGATCGAGTGGGCCAGTGACTTCGCATTTTTTTTCTTGCGCGATGACGTTCGCACACGAGAAGAGTCTTCGAACTGTGAAACATTTTAGATTCTGATATTTTAGGAAAGTGAGAAAATTTTTGCTATTTATCTTAAAACTATTTTATACTTTCAATTTTACGCTCTAGAAAATATGGATGGATTTAACACCATGCGATTTCTACTTATACAATTCACCATATCGATATCAACGTGTGGATTAATAACTCTTGATGTTTGTATCAACACCAAAATAGTGAATATATAGACTGCATGGTGTTTTAAATCGACACTCATATTTTATAAAGTGCTTGTTTTGAAATTTGAATATCTTGGATTTTTTTGTCCAGATTCTTGGTATTTAAAACAATAAGATTCTGAAATTCATAAATATTTATTATTGTTTAATTATTAAATATCTGTCATGTGAGGAAGGAATTTACGCTTTTAAAACCTATATTGCGGAATTAAAATTTATTGAAATCTTTAATATTGTAAATTAAAAGACCAAAATAATTATCTTATTATTTTATATAATTATTTCAAATAATTTGTATACGACACAATATTATAATCCTAAATATCGAGCCTCGACGATAACGTTAATGACTCATGGTATAATAAGTCGGATGAAAAACCAACCACGGAAAAGCGAGGAAAAGCAGAAGAGAGGAAAACGTCTGAAGATGCGAGTTTCCTCTCGGGTTCCGAGTCCGTAACTTCTTACTTTGGAATTCCGTCGATACATCACGCTTCTGGAACCTCACTCGCTCCGCCCTCGCCACCTCCACGCTCCGCCTCGAAACGCCGTTAAGACTTTACTTCTCTTTTCCCTCTGCATCGGGCCTCGTCTTCTCTTCTGTCCTCCCAGGGGGTCCTTTCTTCTGCCATGTCCTCCTACGCCAGGAATCACGGTATTTTCCCGCAGAATCCCACAATGCCGCGATATATCTCGGTATAGTCGCTAGAGATACTATGAGGTATAACACTAGAGATTTCTAAGTTTACATCGCAGATTACTAGAACTGAGTTAGTCGTAAAGTAATGAATAAAAGATAATTGAATTGATTTCTCATATATTGAACGATTTTGTGACGTGGTCTATCCATCAACTCCAAAGCGAAAGTCATCGTTCTACCCTCAAGAATATTAAAATATATTATATCAGGTATTGATGTATCTATTAGATTACTATGATATTACAAACACATTCAAGGATTGGAAGCCATATTAGTACATACAGAGTATGATAATTATATTTACTATTGATCTATATTAATCATGACGGAACGTTTTATTCTTGTCACAACATATTTTTTCGTAGTTTACAAATATAATCCAATTTTATGTGTATACTTTTCTCGATCTTATAATTTTAAGTATTCTTTTAAGTGACATATATTTGTTACGTTTTATCTGCATTTAATGTTTTATTTTTTTTATACAATTTTTTCTGATTTAATATTTTACCGTCTTCAAATGTATGAGGAACGAATCCTATATACGAGTTATATATTGCGAGAGCCGCTACCGATACCGTTAGTAAATATTTTTGTGAATAAACTCATATACGTACGCTGCGGGTCGCGAAGGAGGCATAAGCGGAAGTCGAAGGTGCAGCGAAGAAAGAGAGAGAGAGAGAGAGAGAGAGGATGCAATCCAATACTGCACCATGGCGCAGCGGGCCGTAAAGGCGCCATGGCGTCGCAAGGAGCGGCGTGAAATATCTAGCTATGATGCGATAGAAGCAACACGTTTGCTATTCTACTCGAAGAACAATATTCTCGACTACTTCGTTCACTAGTCGATCCACAAGAAGAGGAAAGGACGAAGTTTTTACTAAAGAGATTTCTAACGCGCGAGTTCTTTTTCTTTCGTCTCGCCATCTTGAAAATATCACAGAACCGTTTTTTCTTTTGCTTTCACTTATTGTTTGTCGCTATTTCCTTTTTTTTTATTTTATAGCACTTTATTTGTAATTTGAGTGTTTGCTTCTTATCAAAACACTTTCCTTGGATTATTCATAAAACAAGAGTTGGATATAAGAAATTTTTAATAGATCCTCTTTATTCTCTTATTGTTAAAGAAACATTGAACCTTTATGCGTAATAATAAGTTGCGCGCGCGCCTGAGGCAACCAACATGCTAAAGATCAGAAGACAATCTCCCATGACGTATAGCGTATCTTTAAGTTTTACTGATATCACTACAACTACCGCAATGTGTAACCTCGCGTCGAGTTTTCATACGGGGGCATTTACGTCTCGCGCGATTCCAACTTTCGGAGAAAGCACGGCTCTCTTCTCTTCTCCTCTGTCTGCCATTAGTATCGTGTTCCGAGATACGTCGCCCTTGTGTTTTCCGAGCGTGCTTCTCCAAACCTCGCGACCAAATAGCGAGTTCCGCGTCTCGGCGCGGAAAACTTTAACCGGCGGGAAAGAGCGAGCTTGCGCGAGCTTTCTTGCCGCGCGTCGACCGTGTTCTTAGACAATGCGACCAACTTCTGTAATTAAAGTTATGTTCTCGCGTCGAGTCTAAGTTACGCCAAGTTAGACGATGAGGACGACGACGGTAGACGCGTCGTGGTCGTCTTCTTTGAGGGGAGATCGTGTTCCATAGGCACTCCTCGACTGTGAACTGTCACGATAGTCGGACGGGGCGATTCTTCTTCAGGAAAAAAGTCTTTTGTCAAGATATGCCTCTACAATAGATAAAAGTCTTTATTTTTTTATTCGTTATCGAGTCATTTTGAAAAATATTCAAAATTCTTACTTGCATGTACGATAAGTTTTTGCGAGTTGAATTTAATTGTTCAACAAAATAATATGATTCAAAAATGATAAGTGGTAAACGGTGTAATGATTATTACGATTATTATAATTATTACGATTATTATAATGATATGATTATTTTGCGGAAATAACGGTTTTGCTAAAGTATCCACAATTTAACTAATTGCAGATCTGAAATAATTTTGTTTTGGACTTTTAAAACAATTTATAAGACATTATAGACCTTTTTACAGCATTGTTCATCATGCTTAAATTGCCTACATAAATTATACTTCGATAATGAAATTATTTCCAGATTTATATTAAATTTTTAGATACGTTAATAAAACTATTCTTTCCGTAATTATATCATTATAATGAGTGTACAATAATAAATTATTGCACCAATTTATCGCTTATTATTCTCAATTTATATTATCCTGTGAAAGAATTCAATTAAATTTAATTCGCGCGTGCTTCATAACATATATATTTGAATTTTTTAAACAAGAATATGAGAAAATTGTTACAAAATAAACAAAGTAAATTTTTTTCTTATGCAAGCTTCAATTTAATTTTTTTTAATAACTAAATTAAATATAATTTTACGATAAATGGCGGTTATATTCTCGTGTTTGATCTGTATAAGCAGCTAATTGCGTATCGTATCTTGCACCAACGTAGGAATGAGCGGAACGGAATGCAATGGAACATAAAGAAACCGAGCGTGTCTCACTCACTGGTTGATATCAGCACGCGACCAGCAAAAAACAGGCCGGGAACGTTCTCAGTAAGCTTAATTATCTTGTTAGTGGACCCGCTGTGCCGCTGTGTCAAACATACCCGACTACGCCGTCGTTCTCCGCACCTCGGGTGTCTTTTTGCGCTCGTTGCCGCCTTCATTCGAGGGAATCGTCGCGTATTTTTCGACCTCGCTCGTCACGTCACGTCGTAAGCTACTATAGAAATTAGTGACAAAGCCATTAGGTGTAACTTGTTACGACATCCGGAAATGTGCGGAAGACGTCATCAATTGTGTAATTCTTAATGAAGAAATTCCAAACATAAGTATTATGAGTAGCGAAGTCTTATTTTAGCCGGGAGCTTAAGTATATTCGATTTTACTTGTGAGAATTTTTCATCATAAATTAAATTAGTAAAATATTTAAAATTTGAGTATTCGAAGTGCTTCCACATTAAAATAGTTACACAATGATTAATTAATATTTTAAAATTAAACATAAGTAATATCTATTATATGATTTAATTTAATTTTATGATATTGTTTATGAAATTATATACAATTTTATAAAGATATGTAGCATATTCTTTGAGAATAGGTAAGAGCAGTTGAAAATAAGACCCTTCTTCTTTGATGAACCGACAAATCGATCTCTTAAACTTCGTTTTGCGTATCGCTCATTATCGTATGAGAGTAATGGGTCTCTAGCGGACATTGCGCGATTAAACAGTTACTCAATTTAGGATTAAATTGGCAGACAAAGGCCTTAAGTCGGCTGCTTACTAACATGCAAACGGACCTAATCAATTATAGACCACCCAAACTGTCGTTTCTCAAGAAGGTTTCGCGTTGATAAGTTTATCATATATCCTGTTGTTCCACATACCTGACCACCATTCACATACATCCTTTGTTTTTATTAAAAAATTTATTAGTAATAATTGTTTTTATTATTTATTACTATAATTATGATAATAATAATTATTACTATTATTAATTGTATTTAAAAACAATTCGAATTAATTTTGAAATTATAAAAATAATTGAACTTATTTATTACAAAACTGATTGATTTGGTACGCATAAAATAATGTTACAAAGCAAAGGCAATAATTACAATAAATTTACTACTATCTCGAACTTGTATCAGTATCTCGAAATTTCTATTTGATTGAAATAAGATTATAGAAATAATTTGTTTGATTTGTGAGAATTTTGCAACAAGTATACTTTGTTTTCGCGAAAATTACTTGATAAAATCATGTGATCAATAAAATCTCTATTTAAAAAAAAATAACAAAAATGAAAAAGACTGCAATAATTATATGAGATTATCATGTCATGTATATTGTATAATCATCTACACGTGGCAATACAAGCTACTATATTTAGACGTAACCACTACAGATGTAGTTGGGCTTGATCGTAAAGCAGCGTATCTCGCGCTTATCGCGTTTATCCATCGCGTTTATCGCGCTTGCTCTGAAGACAACGAGCATTCAATTGGAACGAAGGCGTTCGCGCGCTTAGACTTTACGGCACCCTTTGACCCGTAAAAATCCGACACTTTCGACGACAATCCCGCATGCGCGCGGCGCTCGAGAATTGGTCCTGAAGCGTCATCGTGACAAAGGTTTGTCGACCTCGTGAGAATAGTTTCGTTCCAGTTAAATGAAAGCTAGGCACCCGTATGACTGGGCCGCCGCGCCGCCCGCCGCCGTGTGTCATCAGAAATTGTTTCTACTACACTTTCCTACCAGCATACCTTCGCGCGCCACGCATCACCGTATCGCGTTTCTCAATTTGGTGTCGGATATCTCTATCATTGGCGACTTCTTAAGTCACGATTCAGGATGAAACGCACAGGTCGTTTATGCAGCTACATTGTAGTCATTCACAGTTCTATATCAGTAATCATGATTTCTATTTTCTCTAATTACAAGAATATAGATTTTATACACGTGCAAGGAAAATGTATATCTGGAAAATAATTAGCTAAACTACAATTTTTCTGTATTGATGATTTGTTATACAAAAATAATGATTTTGCTAAAAATATTGAAAAAATTTTGTTGTATAATAGATATAGATCTAAAAGTAATTTTATTGAGGCATCAAAATAATTAAGTAGGAATCTCAAGCATGACAATGCTACAAATAGTTTTGATATTCTAGCAATTAGTTTTTACTATATATAATTATTTTAATGAAACAAAATTATTTGCAGATCTGTATAGATCAATAAATCTAAATTTTTCAAAATTCTCTCTTCTATGTATAAATGCAAATCTGAAAATAATTATGTAAGACGTTCATGCTGATTTCTAGAATATCAATTTTGCTCATTATGCTTGAGTATTCTACCTAATATCTCAGTCCAATAATGAAATTATCTTTGGATCTATAGCTAAATTTTTAGATACTTTAGCAAAATCGTTCTTTCCATAAAATAATTGGATATTTTAATACCCTGATGATTTCGAGAAAAGGTGAATAATTTTCTTTTTAATCACTACAATATTAACAGCGAAATTCTCGAGAGAAACTAAACGTCTTTGACGAATTTCGTATTTGATGCACTAGAAGTGGCGCAGTATCACCAAGTAACTTGTTATCGATTAGCTGTCGCTTTATTTGGGCGAAGTAAAAGAAGAGCGAGCCCTTGGGATCTAACGGAGGCGTCTATGTTATTCGAGCTGAAGGATACACGAGAACGCTCCTAATCTTGATGCGCGAGCTTTTATTTCCCGAAATCTTTCGAGAATACTTCTTCTTCATTGTCACTATTTTCTGCAATTTAACTCTGAAAAATATTAGGGTGGATCTGGTAGATTAGTATCGATGTTGAAGATAGTATATGAATATGTTCGTATAATATATATTATTTAGGCAGAATGTTTCCACGAATACCTATAGGATCTGTATAAGGAAACAAATACACAAAAAAAGATCTTATCCAAAATATTTTATCGAAAATTTCTTGGTGTTGATTTTTTAATTTTTAAATTAAAATGCAAATTTTATTTCTCTTACATATTATTTACATTTTTTCTACAATAATTATTATATTATAGAAAACAGTCGATTGTTTATTATCTTATAAATGTTGAACATTTTGACAGTACAAAATCTACTTTTAAACTCTAAAGTCTAAAGTATTATTTTCATTAATTCGTCAAAATTCTTCTAATTTTGATCAAAAGCAAATGCTTTTGAACTTTAACACAATTTATAGCTAGACGAAGCTAATCCCTGTAGCTTATATTAAGCATATTTCATCTTTGAGTAATTCTTTGTATCGCGATAGGGACCTTTCTCCTTTTAATGATTTTCCCAGTCGATTTACGGTGTCTATAATGATGATAATAAGCATCTTCATTATCCGAGTAAGCAGCTAGTCATAATCGACGGACGATCAACGTACAATGTAGCACCTGCGCGATATCCGTTGCTTCGATACTCTATAATTAGGTTCGGGCAATCACAAAATTCATGTAAATACTATACGTGATAATCTTTCGATAAAATCACTAGAGTTTTATCGCGTTTAAAAGACGAAGCCGCAATCAATGCATCGTAATTCTCGTTCTGCGACTCGCAATGACCAAAGTACCTAACTCCAGGTTATAAGCTGAAGGCTTCCTCGAGATCTCATCTTTATGCTTCACAGAACTTTTTCGAGGGTCTGGAAACGGCACCATAAAAGATAATCTCGTATTCGAGACTTTACTGTACGTCGACATCTTCTTAGAATAATTTGTCATTCCAAAATTTCTGGTAACGATTGTCGCCGCGTCTCTGGAAGAGCAATCAAATAAATAGCAAAGATATTTTATTATGATAGCCAGTTATCGCTAAAAAGATGATTATTTACTTTTCTTAACTTTTATTGACTGAGTTGTTATATTAATTCTTCTTTTATTGGAACAAAGGAAGTATCTATAATTTAGAAATAGTTTTGACTTGTTTTATTATAAAAGAGATATAATGGTTAAAGGTTTTTATCAGAAAAGTAATTTGTTAGCGGAAGCAGGAATATTAAAAAGGTATAGCTTTTACATATTCTTGTTCCCATTATTAAATAACTATTTTAAAAAATGCATATTTTTATATATAAAATTAGAAGAGATTAAAAATTTATTTATTGAACATTGACGCATTAAATAAAACAATTTTTTTAATAGAAATTATCAGAAGGTTCCGCTTATTTTATTGCGATTGATACACAGTCTTATTACATTTACTCATTAAAAAGCACGCGACAAATGTGTGCACACATGCGTGTGGAACAGCCTTTTTATATCAAAGTAGTCGATAAATCGAGGCATGAACGATACAAGCAGTCGAGTATGTACCCCACGAGCTCCAAAATAAATGCATCTTCACGAGACACGGTCGAGAAAACGGACGGGTGCTTTTTTAGACTTAACCGAATGAGTGCAAGCTTCGCCGCGTCGTGCACGAGGCAAAGAAAAGACGGTTGAAAAAAGGCAGCACAAAAATAAATGGCCTATTGATCCCAAACACCGTGTCGCCGGTATGCTGGCGTGTTCACTTTGGGACGAAGACTGTCGCTTTTGTGAAATCTTAAATAGATACAATTCCGCGACTCCAGCTAATCTCCGCAGCAATGACGCGTATACGATATTTTTGTATTGCGCGCAAATTCCAACGATCTGTTGTTTAAATATTTTAAATTTTGATTAATTTTGATATATTAGATATACTTTTAATGAAGATTATATCTCTGTATAATTATATATAATAAAATAATTATATATTTAAAAATAGAGATTAAAGAAGTTATAACGGCACAGACAAAGTAACAGGATGGCATAAATAGGATACGCGCGTGATAAGATAACAACAATGAACTATCATTCATCAATTCATAATTATTGAATTAATATTTGTTTCTATTCAAATTTGTTTAGCTATATTCAATTTTTTTTAAATTAAGTACAAGGTTATACTATTAATTTTTATTAAGATCTTTAATTTATTTTATTGCCTTTAAACAATACGTTTTTAACATAAACATTCGAAAAAATTAAACATTAATTGCAATAATTAATAAGTAGCATAATTGGTTTTTATTCAGGGATACTGTAATCAGCAAATTTAGGCGTTAGTGGGTCCACAGAGGGAAGAAGGAAAGGTCCCCGTGTCTTCTAGCGCCATCTGATGGTTACCGTATCTCTGAAAACAGGTTCTGTTATGTTACTGCTATAACTATTAAAAACTGATAGTAATACAATAAAGATTAAAATGCATATATTCTTATATAATAAAGAAAATCATATAATACTTAATTACGTATTAATAAATGTTTATCTTTCTCTTCTATGTTTTATTTATCATTAATGTACGAGTATAAAAGTCGATGAAAAATTATAAAGTCTCAAATGAATCTGAGAGAGAGATGAAGAAATATAAAAAAATAAGGTAAACAAGGAACAGTCTTCAAGCATCATTAAAATGTATCATTGATACAACTTGACAATTAAACTATTAAATTACTCGCTCGCTTCAGGAAAATATATTAATTTATATATAGAGGTATATAAACATGGGTAGGTTAGTTGTAATATGAAAATGTGACTGGAGTGACACCGTCTTACAGTAGCTAGTAACGGCTGAACGCACATGTTGCTAGATGTCACCGGACAGATGCGATATTGCTGTCGTAGAAGCCGGTGTTTCCTGATCTCCGACACTTTCTGACGCCCACGAGCGCGCTTCTTCTTCTCTTTCTCGCTTGCCTTTTTCGTTTTACGTGAAATTCCCACAGGATCGGAGGAATATCCCCTCCTTTCGTGCACGTCCAAGAAACATAATCATATGCTCTCTCGGAACGCGCCAGCTTCTCGCCAGAAGGTCCAACAAAACCGAGGAGCCGTACGAAAAACGATCTCACGTGATTTCTAACACCGTCTGTTCCGGATTTCCGGAAGTTCCTATACGATCCATTTGTTTCGAAGATGCCATATGTCAAATTTTGGAGCACGATCGTTTAAATGGGACAAGTGGATATGAGATGGGAAGCTAGAAAAGTCAAGATAAACGTAGAGCTATCGAATGATTTTGAAATACAAAGTCTTATTACTTTTAAACGTCAACAATTATGTGAATTATTATGTGTATATAACATTAGTCCTTATTTTAGAAATCTAGTAATTAATAAAAGTAAAATAATTGTGACTTTTTTCGAAGTAAGTGGATTCTTCCTGTTAGAAATTATACGAAATAAATCAAACTAGGACGGATCATGAGAACGTAACGCATTCCCAAACGCGCGCCCCAAGCGATCTAATAGTTCGCCCGATTCATCTTGGCTTCAGTAGCAGGCAATCGACCACGGCTCCTGGTTTGACCAGATTGATCGAAGGGTTCAATGACGGTGCAGATAGCTACCGTGGATGATGCGTTCAGAGCACGCAAGCCGATTAAAAGACGAGGTCGATAGCTCATATTCGTTTTGAGAGATGTGCAATTTAAATTGATATCTTATTAATAAATAAGTCTTTAGATGCCTTAATAATTAAAAATACTCTTGTTATTAATATCTTTATTATTCTCTTGAAACTTAGTGACATAATAATCTTCAAAAACGTATTTTGTAATTTTTTACAATTGCGAGCCAAGGCAGTGGACGTAAAAATTTTATTCGCTCTATAAGTAAACGATATCGCGAAGACGTTCGGAAATGAGCGGGTGGCAGCTGCGCTGAAATTTCCGCCTTCGTTCAGTATTCTGTTCGCGACACGCGTTCGCTGTCGGTGAAAATGGGCGTGCTACACGTAACGAGACTCGAACGGCTTCTGTATATACGAATTCGGACAATGCTGGACAACGGTCGCGCTCGTGTATTCACTACAATGCCGGTGAGCGATCGGCATTGATGGGCGTGCAGGGATCCTTTATGGAAGAACTCTGTGACGGCTTGTGGGCGTACTGGGTTACATCCACATTTTATGCTCTAATACGGGAGGGAAACTAAATGTCTCATTTAAGAAAACTCCTGGCAGGTCACGCCCTGTGATCTCGGACCGCGTAATCGGTTGTTCGAATAGGATGTTCGTGAACCGCTTGACAGACGACAAATCACCATTATGTCGTTGCGCTTATTTATTGCCCCTATTTATTCCATCATGACCGAATTGCCAGCTATTTCGCGAAGGAAAAGAAATAATCTTGAAAAATCTTATAGCTTAAATTAATTAATGTACAATATTATTGTGCAATTATTGTGTGTACAATATAAGTATTAATTATTATATTTTTTTTTTAGAAAACATCTAAACAGAAGTATATGTTCCCTTCTCTTTTTTCCCCTACCACATTATATTTTAATTGCGACAGAAATATAGATACTAGTTCAATTTATCCATATTCAAGCTAGATCTTAAAATGAAGCTAAAATTTAAAATTATTTACATATCAACATTTTATTTGTCTACAATACCTACTTATAAATATTTATATAAGTAATGACTTATCGTAGCGATTACAAGCTTCAAATATTTATTATATAATTTATTGATATTAGAAATTTTCACGAGCGACATTATCAATCGTGAACCATATTCATCTATTATTTTGATTTAATGGGTTTCGTGAGTTAGAAAAAGAGAATTCTATAGATTTCGCGTTAAATATCGTAAAGCATCGCAGAGTTACATGGGATTATTTTGTGTCATAGTAATATAAAATTGTCGAGCATATTGTGTCACGTGGTCCTGCGTGAATAAGTTATTGTTCACCGGGTCTCTCTCTCTCTCTCTCTCTCTCTCTAACATTTAATAAATCTCAAAACTGCTTTTCTCAGTGTTACTCTAGGCGTGACGATCCGGACCAGATGGTCCGATCTAGATGCGACCGTAAGATTTCTATTTACACCCGGCAAAGACGTTTTAATATCGTTTGACTTCCGTGAAATCACAAAGTCCGCCGGCTACTAGAATCTTGTCATTTTGCATTCTTGCCTGCATATAGGATTTTATAGTATAGCCAACAGTCGACATTAACCGATTAATTCTAGCAGATTTTATAGCGCGTCGTAGATAAGCCAGATTTATTTGATAGCTTATAATAATTACGCAACATTTTTTTGTAAGCTTTCAACGATTTATCAATCGTCGTGCTACAAAATCTGTATTTTCTATAATGTTAGCAGATTTTACGATAGCATATATAATATTAGTTATATTCAGAACTAAATATAACAGTATTACAAAAATGAAATTTAATTTTTTATTGATCGTGTTCTTTATTGATAAATCAAATAAAGAAACTAGTACTTCTTTTCGAATAAATATTTGTTGGCTTGTGTGCGTATTTGTTCGAAATTATCGTTCTATGCCGCATCGATATCTTTCAATCGTATTTTGAGACGATTTTACGGTGGTTCCGCAACAATGCAGGGCGTAGAAAGCTCGGTTAAAAGCCAAACGACGCAATTTGTCAAGCGGCAACTCCAAAGGCAGTCGAATATTGTATGAGCACGTGCCACAACTGAAAAATGTTCTTTTTGACCACACAGAAATAAATATATTATTATGTTAATAATATAGGATAATATATATGTTAATAAGACACATCATAAGAATTGCTATATTATTATTATATGATATATTAATATCCTGATTACCTCTCGTTTTTTTAATCTAATACCACATTTAAAAGTACCTATATAAAATGCGAAGATATTAATCGGAATAAATTTTAGATTTTCTTTCTCTCGTTATTAACACCAATTTCAAATATCAATGCATTTAGTGTAATCAAGAATGTAATAATTACTATAATAAGTATGGAGATTATATTCATTATTGTATTTAGACTACTATTATATTTTTTTCCATACAAAAACTGTTTATGACTCTTTTAAGAATATGCTTCTATTATTTTTTAAAGGATATGTGAAAGTAATTTACGAATATTTTATTAACTTATTAAAGGAAAATAAAGTTTATTCGTCCATTTCCGCTATTGATTCACATACTTTATCGGTCACCAGCTCGCTTTGCCGCCGCCGACGTCGCTATCGTCATCCGCCGATGAAGAAAAATGTGGTGCTCCGTGGCCCGTGGATGGCAAGGTCGTAAATTTCGCGTTGACTGCACGCACTTGCCGTTGATAGACAGTCGTGACCCCTCGGTGGGAAGCGCGCGAGAGTTTGTCGTTTCTGAAAATCGTAGAATGAATCCACAATTAACGGTGAACGTAACTCACCGAGCTCTATTCTGTCTGACTGCAAGGACATTTATGTTCGCGCGCGGTCATTCGATGCAAATACAGTTCGATTTTTCACCATGCATCGTTCTAAACACATCGTCTTGTGCAGAAAAACAACAAGTAAGACCTATCTCTCATTTGCTTCTATTTCTTTATTGATAAAATTCAAACGTGTCATTTATGAATTGTAATGAAATCGAACTCCGTAAACTCATCAGTTTAAACTTAAAGAAGAAGATTATTATAGATTTACTTTAGTTTTTTTTTTCATAGCAATCATGTAGATATTTTCAACAATCGCTAAAATATTCTTTTAGTAACCAAGAATACCAAAGCAAATTTTGTACAATTTTTCTCCACTGAAAAGGATCAGTGAAACGTGTACGTCATGCGTGGCTAGGAATAAGTTTCTACGTAAAATTCGGAGTTGCCTTAACGAAAGGAATCGTCGGACGGATCGGCATACGTAACACAATAACGTCGAACTCGGTTTGAGCGGACTCGGGACACATACGAAATAGGCGCACGCATATCGTATCGGTCCCCCCTCCCCCCACCTCCCCCCCCTGGCGAGGAAACTTACCGATATCTACTACCGCGTCGGCTTTCTCCACCGCCTCGATCTCGTCATCCTCCGTAAGGCGACGTAACAACTTGATTCCATATTCCCGGGGCGGTTGTCGCCCGTGAAGAATTGAATGAAATAAAATAAAGCCCCGGATTCCCCGTGTTTTATGGCGCGGCTCGCTTTCCCTATCCAAGCCACAGAAGAGCCGCATATCCACTTCGGCCGCGTGCGCGCGTGTCTACATACCGTGAGCTTCTGTTCCTCGTTCTCCTCGTTTTGTTCATGTCCCATTCCCGTATTCTCTTTTCTCCCCTCATCTCCTCTCTGCCCTGCATTTCTGTCCGCCGATCGGTTTTCTCGTGACTGCCCTTTTGCCGATGATATCTCGTCGTCTAGCTATATTTTTGGGTTACTGTACTATCGAGGATTAATGATGTTTTTATGTTAACGGGGTTAGGGGGAGTAAGTAATTAAAATTCTTTTTACTTTTTGCTTAGAAGTAAATCGATCTTTATCACGTAGCATGTATATTAAGATAGAAGATTGTATCGAACATGAAGATTATGCCCTTTTTTTAATTTGCCTTTTTTTTTTAATCGTATGTCAAGTCAAAGTTCGATACATTATGTTATGTCTACACGATAAGAACTGTTTTGCTGAAGCATCTAAAAGTTTAGCTATAGATATAAATCTGAAAATAATTTTGTTGGATCATCGAAGTAATTACGTAAGACACTCAAACTGTAGATTGCTAGAATTTTTTGTAGCATTATCATCAAGCATACGTCTTTATAAATAATTATTTTAGTGATCCAACAAAATTATTTTCGTATCTATGTATCCAGTTATAAATTTTTAGATACTTTAGCAAAATCATTATTTCCGCAATACAGACTTTATAATGTAGATTTTACAAAAATTTATTTCATTGAAAAATTAGAAATTGCTACAACGAATTTACTAACAGAAAGAGAGTCTAGATTTTTGAAATGTTTTACGAATAATATTCTTTTGCTATAAAATTACTAGTAGAATAGGGAAGGATTTTAGACGATTCAGAGCAGAATATCTGCGAATTATGCGTTGCATTTAAAAGAGATAAGGTTCAATACGAACTGACAAAGTAAAAATGATCCTCGGCGAGAAGGTGAAGGCTGAGGACTGGGGAAAAAGGTGATGGCGGCGAGGACGGCGCGACGAAGGAGATGAAGAAGAAGTGGGCGCGCGCGCGGGAAAAAAGTGATGCCGTAAAGCACTCAGCAGGGCGCGTGATCCGCTTACGAAAGTCAGCTGGGTCTACGTTACTACATTACCGGGTTACCATTTTACCAACTCCGGGTTATATCTTCATCCGCGACGTCACGCGAGCGTGACCGAAGACGCTTAACGCTTGTTTCGTTCTACACTTGGCGCCTAAAACCAGAGAGTTTTCGCGATAGTCTCACACGGGTGTGTGTGTGGATCAATAGGTCTGTTCGCGCGTTGCTTGCACTTTTTGCACTCAGCATCTTCGCTTTCTCTCTTTCCGACGTGTAAACGTGTATCTACCTCATTTTATAAGTTTAAAAATTTATAGGGATTTCAAGCGCAATGCGAACAGACCTAATGATAGTTATAAACAATTGTTATTGTCATCAAAATAATTATATTTATAATGAAAGTGTAATTAGTTTGAATAATTCCACAAAATTTTGCTAATGTAATATATATGATCAACTAATTATTAAATTATTTTGCCATTTAAACATGCTTGCTAGCTATCTTATGACAGTCACGCTTTTTGTTCGAAAATTAAAATAGAAAATCCCATCAGATCTGCTATCTAATATATAGCGGTTGATTAGTTTCGAGAAGTGTTCATGGATACTCTTTTCGCATAACATTATTCATTTGCTGAGTGTCTTAAATGTAGAACAGATTGTAAAATACTGTTGAGTCCAAAAGAAAATTGCTTTGTGCGAAAACGTGAATAAGTTAATAAAATGTTTGACAGATTTAGCTACATAAATTTTGTATAAAATCGGATCTTCGGAAACGGAACATATGTGCGAATACGTATAGCGGTGGAGGGTGGATGACGAAGACACGGAGAGTGAGAGGCAGTAAGTTTGCCGGGGAGAAAAGACGTGAATATAACGTGAATAAGGGGAACGTATGTAAACCGCATTCCTACGGGACGAATACGCGCACCCAGTTTTTATATCGCGCCTTCCCATCTGTGACCGCGCGACGAGGCTGTAAAACTCGTGCGTCGTCGTGCACCAAAAGGTTTCCAGGAAGCTTCCTTTCCTCTCGCTGCTCTTGGGTGAGTTTATGTCGCCACGTAGCCGCCTGTACCAAGGATCGCTACGAAGTAGCAGGATAGAAGACCGGGAAACCAAGGAGAACCGTAATAGACGCGCATAAAATCTGCGTCGTTCCTACGTTAAAGCCGAGGTTGATTTAATCGCGACAAACATTCCCTTCGTCAATTTTCCCTACGACTAATATTTTTTTACGTGTTATCTAACTCTTAAACTTTCTTTAAATTTATTTTTAATTTTTTTAAATCACACATGAGTTCTATTTTTGACATCAAAATTTAGAAAAAGGTAATATTCAGTAAAGTTTAGAGAGAGGTAATGAGATCATAGCTAATATATACCTATTATAATTTTACATTAATATTTTTGTTGAGATTCAAACAAAAATCAACTTTAAATATGTGTAGGTATACATATAGGTACATTAGAGCTATAATAATTTCTTTTAAATAGAATCATCATTATTTAATTTTTTATCTAATTTTTTTAGAAGAATTAAATAATTTGCTTGTGTAATAATCAAAGCCTTTGCATTAGGAATGTATACAAAATTGCACATTCAAATTAAAGCACATTGAAAATGAAATCAAATGGAATTGTCAAGTAACCTAATGATATCAATTTTATAATGCATTAAGGGGGAAACAAAATCTGGCGCGTATAAGTATACTTATATTTTATAATATTTTATTTAATATTTCAACGTATGTTTATTTCGTTGAATATTTTATAACGGCAACTGTAATTTGTTGACGTACATTCTGTTTTTTCTGCGTGTAACGTGACGTGCGTACACACAAGGTCGCCGCGCTGTGATTCGTAGTATTCATACGGCAGCATTTGAGCTGGCAGTAGCGCAATATGCTCCGTGTATTAGCATGTCTCTCGTAATACGATTTTTGCTCACGACAATTAACAATTATACTATCCTTTGCGAATGATTACGACCCTTACGATTCTCGAAAGAGATTATTGTTTGTCGAAATAGATTTATATGTCTGCGCGATGTATTTATTTGAAGCAAAACACAATTCAAAAACGGGAATTATAAGCTATAATATTAATAGATACATTTATGAGTAATAATTACGCGTTTCTTCAACAACACTTATGTTACGTATAAAATTATATGTAAAGATGGTTCTTCTGATTCCTATCAATTTAAACGTGGTTGGTCTACTATTTTCAGGTCTAGTAACATTCATGTGTGTCGGATGTACAACATATCGAATAATTCATGTAATGGAAAACCAAGATACATTGACCGTTTAATAATTAATTTGAAATACGAGTGATAGAATATTCTGTTATATACATATATTGGAATACGTTAAATATTTCATAACTGCGGGAATTATTCGTGTTTTTGTACAGTATCCGCCATGTTTACATTAAAATCATTTTGTTATCATTCACATGGGGAAACTCGAAGTACACAAGTAAACAAGTAAGCAATGACTATTCTCATCATGTTACTTGTCGGATCAAAGGGAATCGTTTCTTACAATTGTAACAACTAACGATGATTCATGCAATTAATTAACTCTCACAATTAACGGATCGTAAGCTCGTATTGAAAGAATGACTTTATTGAAGGCAGATACATTTTATGGGATTCACCGAATCCATTCATTTGAGTAATAATCGAAGTGATGAGAGGTATATAGAGAGAGAGAGGAATAAAAAAATATTATTTCATTATCATATTTTTGGGTAATTTGTGCAAGTCTCTTTCAAAGCCACTTAAATCTGAATATCTTGCATTGAGTTTTGAATTTTTTAAATAATTTAAGTACGATTTAATTGTCATTCGCGAAATGAAAGTATGAAATAATGCATGCTGATTCGAGCGATTTTAAGTAATGAACAGTTACAATATACTGATGATACGCGTGAACATTTTCTTTGTATTATTCTTTCATGGTAATACAGCAAGGTACATGTTGTATGCGATTAATATCGCGAGTGCCGCACAAAGTATCGCGCAAAATATCATATTTCATACATATGTAATCGTAGCAAAAATGTTTTACAAATGAATGTTGTGCTATATAAAAGAAAAAAAAAATTGGAAGGAGAGGACGAGGTGTGAACAGACAGGCATTGGGCATTGATAGAGCAACAATATGGAGTAACTATTTATTATTTTTATCTGTTACTTTTGCAAAATTAATCGCGATGACAATTGTTTTTCGGGTGTAGTAATTTACATACAGAAGATTTTAACTAATTTGATACTTTTAAGAAAATAATGATTTATTGACGGTTCATTAAGATGAATGAAATCAGAACCGTTATTCTGATTTAATTTCTTTTTGTCACGGAGTGCTACTGCATTTATAAAATAATTTTACTTGATATGAAATGTATTTCGGCAACCAAGTGAGGAACCACGCGAGCGCAGCCGTTTCGCGGCGTAACAAGTGGCTAACGCGTTACTTAATAAATTAAGTGACAACGGCGCAGCTGTTCCTCTTAATGAAACATTAGTTCGGCGCGATGCTGTGGCGTCGTCCTCGACTATGCTCGTTTGTCCGATGATAGACGATACGCCCTGATGATTCCAGAGATACTCCTCCTCATTCTCCTTCGTTCTCTCGTTCTCCCCTCAAGGGAATTCATTGTGCTTTTTATTCTTGCAGAAACGAGAAGTGCGATTTATTTTTAAGCTTCTTAGGTTTGATCTTACGATATCACACAAATTTCAATTATGTAGTATATCATATATAAAAGTAAAAGTTTATGTGTGAGAAAGAATACTATTGAGTACGATTGATTGATGTTTGAAGATGAGTTCTCCTTCTCCCTCTCTCTTTCTTGATATGTGATGTACTATCCACTCATCATATTGAGTCGTCATTATCGTTGCGCATTTATCGATGGTTGATTGAAGTAAGGTTACGAATTAAATAATAGCACAAATTTAACAATATTTTGAAAGCACATAAGAAATTAATAAAAAAAAATACAATATTTTATTTTGCAAATCAGAAGCTTTTCAATTTGCATTTATTAAGATACAACATTCTATACGCGATCAGAGATACAACTGATGGAGAGCACGGAAAACGAACTAACAGGGATTAAGGCTCTTCTTCCAGAGTACTCAACACAATTCTAGCTGCGGCATAGAGAAAGAAAATATAATTAACCGGCTTCAAAGGGCCGCGGTTGCACCGCATGTCGGATACCGCGCGGCGGCTGTGCAACCATTGGTGCAATCGGCCCTTTGACGGGGATGGAAGTACAGAAATAACAGCAGCGCTTTTCATCGCGGAAGCGGCGGGGTTATATTATGCATTTTCGCAGCACAAGAGAGAAAAAGAGAGAGAGAGAGAGAGAGAGAGAGAGAGAGAGAGAGAGAGAGAGAGAGAGAGAGA